>NC_053488.1:4026563-4267320 GCF_015227805.2 Hirundo rustica | reverse complement strand
TAACATAAATGAGTAAATTGTCAGTGTATTTCCTCAGAGAATTATTTAAACCCATTATTTCCTTTTGATGTGTTCTCAATTATAATGAAATAAAATATAGAAGAATGTTGCTTTTGTTTGGAAATAGAAAAATTAAGCTAGCACCAGTAAAGGCAGAGAGGTTACAGAAAACATTTGTAGCCCGTGGAAGTACAAGTGAACAGGTCTGGTTCAAAAAGCATAGAGGTTAAGTGAAGTCTTTCTGTAAATGTCAACTGCCTTTCAATATTTAAGACCAGTTTCTTTATTGGTGCAAACTATTGAGACTTTCTGGATACAGAATAGTAACACTGAGTTGCATTCCTATTAACATCTTTGCGTGTCTAGTGTACATTTTTGACCAGGAGATAATTTGAAGCTTTGAATCTCAAGGAGGTGGTGGTTGTTGTGTGGGTGTTTTTTTTTTTTTTTAATTTTAATTTGTTTGGGGGTTTTGTTTGTTTGTTTTTTAATTTTTTTTTGTTTGTTTGTTGGTTTTTTTTTTTAATGGTTTTTCACTTTCACAAACAAGTGCACCAACAAGAGCCTTGTTTTAGTAGCATCTGGGTGCAGAGCAGGTAGTGGTGGTTTGAAAGACATGATGTGCATCTCACAGATAAATGTAGTGTTGTGTCTCTGAGGTGCTGTTCCTAGTAGTGCCAGGGAGAAATACAGGATTTAGAACAAGATAAGCGTGAGGAGGCGAGTCATGGAAACAACCCAAGACCAGCCCCACACACTGAGACAGGAGAGCATGGATCTCAGACAGCACTCAGGTTGTTTTCAGTCTTTGAAATTGTAAAGATTCCATGGTGCAGAAATATTTCTGAGTGGGCTGCTCCACTCTTCTGGACACGTCAGCAGGATGGCACCACGAGAAACAAAAGCAGTAAAAGCTGCATAAGGTAGTAGGGATTTTCTGTGGCTGCGGTTAAAGGACGCAAATCAAAGGTGTGAAAAGCAACATCTTACTCAGTTGTTGATAAAAAATGATCCATAATTTTTGAACACCAGTGCATGTTCTTCAGTACTAAGTGATCCAATCAAATTTCTCCTTTAAACAGACCTTATAAGTGCTGTGAGCCTGCTACAGATGGTTGTCAAATTATTCATTTGTTTGATGGACTAATTTTATAACCCAACAATTTTTTAAAAGCAAACCACCTATTAAAACCAAATAGTTACTTTTTTCTTAAGCGCAGTAATTTTCCATTTTCTGGTTTACAGTCTCAAAAGATCACTAAAAAGGGAGGAATGCAGTGGAGAAGAAAGAATTAAAGAGACACAAATAATGCAAAGCCTTTGAAATTACACCTTTTCTGAGAATTTGCTATTCTGAAATTGAGACTGCAGTTTTACAGTTTTACATTGCTGTAAAAATACATTTCATAAATGATATTCAGATTTTTGTCCAGTGAAGAGGCCTAAGTTAATCCCCAGCAGTTATTTAAAACATGCATTGTGTTGTTTATATCTACCTGGCAGGGACTAGTCCTTCTTGCTTGACTTCTAAAATACCAATGATCCAGTGAAAAGTATTACTTAATGTTCAGTTTAGTTCCTTTCAAGTGTAAAAACTTTTTGACTTGCTTCTGTAAAACAAATGGCTTTATACATATTACTCTGCTCTTGATATGTGAAACACATAATTTTCTTTCTCAACCAACAATTCTTAATGTACTGTAAAAAATTGTAATGTCACTGGTAGTAATTAAGTTAAGTAATCATGTAGTAAAAGAAAATATTTTTGTGCTCTGGAGGTTATGGGAAGGAATTATGTGTATAATTGTATTTTTTTTTTTTTTTTAACTTTCATTTCTAATTTCCTGCTTTTTATGTTAGGGGGAAAAAAAAAGTTATTAATTACTTAAATGTAGGATGAAAATACCACCCCATTTTTAATTTCTCTTCCCTTTCTTCCTCCTCTACCATGAAAGCTAAAACACTAACATATTTTCCTTTGCAAGAATTAATTTTCTTTAAATGAAAAATCTTGGGGTAAAAAGCGTATTTTCTGAAAACCTATTTTTCCCTTGTCAGACTTCAAAAAACTAAACCTGGAAACACCCAACTTTTCATCTGCATATGCCCATTAGAGGCACTAGAATTCAGAGAAAACTGAAAAAAATACGAAGTTGAAGGTCGGTTTAATTACTAAAAGTGAGAGTTCCCTGCACTGATAATACCTTTTGCTAAGAGACAGCAATCTGAAATTGAAAGCAAGGCTGTGAGAAGGAGCATACATTTTTAACTGTTTTCCTTTGATGATGCTCTAGTAGTAGGGATGCTAATGCGCAGCAAGTAGGCGTCACCCACACATTCCTTTGTCTGGAGGCCTGATGAAGAACAGGCATCTCCTAATTTCCCTGCAAGCAAGAATCCAGGATGGGAATGGAGGACCAGTTGTGGTGGCTCTGGGAGAGAAGCTTTGCCCCTTCCTGTTCTGACACCAGCCCCTCTGATGAGCCACAAGTGTGTTGGCTGGGAAGGACGAGATGATTTCCAGTCTTCCTTTTAATTCTTTTGTTGCTACTCCTGGTTGTGAAAGAGCCACGTGTACTTCAGTCTTCCCATTTCAGGGTTGCAGTGTAACTGTTTTGCAGTGATGAAAATTTCCTGTGTCGTGGTGGGCTCTGTGCTGGATCTGCCACTAAAGACTTTGTAAATTGGAAAGAATATGTGCTCTTACCAGCATGCAATATACTGGATTTAAACCAAATTGAAAGTTACCCAGGATGGGTGTGTTGGAATGCTGTGACTATTTCAGGTTTAGTTGTTTCTCTGAGCTGCTTTCTAAAGCATGTAGTGTTTCAGCTTGGTGTTTCAGCTCCAGATAAAAATTGTTTGATGGCATTATTTGAAAAGGGGGCATCTGTCATACAATACTTCCAGTTAGCATAATATTTTTCTACTAGCCTGCTTTATTCTTAAAAGTATTTAGAGTACATGTGTAATGAAAACAATATCAGGAGGTGGAAAGGGAAGGAATCACCTGTTTTTAGAGCATCTGTCAGCTACTAAGGAACAGCAGAAGCTCTTTGAAGCATCTGGTAGGCAACAGCCCACGCTGGGTCAGTTCCTTAGTGCAGATTTCTGAAGCTGTGAAGATCATCCTGTATTTGTCCAACACCATTGTGCTGTGATAGGAATTCCAGAAAACTGTAGAGGACCTCCTGGAAGAGCAAGCTGACAACAGTTTATTCATAGGTTCAACAGAAATTAAGCCCATCCATTTATAAATGAGCAGGAAAATATTTTTTTCTGTATAAGCACAGAGCAAGGAATCACACAAGTTATGAATGTTATCAAACAGTTTTCCTGCATAATGCTGCACTCACAATATGAAGTCACCAAGGTTTCTGGGAGAATTTTGTGTCTGTAGGCAGATTTTGTTGGGATGTCACAGAAGGAGTCACGTGTATCAGAGAAATGGGGCTCACCAGCTCCTCTTTCCTCTGCCAGAAAAATGGAAATACCAATCTTTGATTCCAAACACATTAACAGATTTTTTCACATCCCACAGAAAGTGAACCTCACTTAAACATTCAGCCACAGGTAAAGAATGCAGTTGAACTGCAATCATTGGATTCTGCAGGACAATGACCAGGACTCAGGGCTCACCCTAATGACTTGCTGCAAGAATTTTGAGTAGTTTGTTTCCTGCTAAAAGACAATGAACAGGCTCCCACTGGAAGGCAGTGAATTTGATTAGGACAGTAAGTCATGACAAATTCACTAGATAATGTTCCCATGTTCAGACCAGAGCCTTACTTTGGAGCTTTTCCTTCAAAAAGACAGAAATCATTCCAATTAATTTTTCCAGGTTTTTGTATGTGATTTCTTGGGTTTTTTTTCCAGGGAAAAGGTCTGGGGTAGAATGATTAGGGGTGGGGTTGTGGAGGTGTGGGCAGGGATTGGTAGAGACAGTTATATTAATACATAAGGTGATTTCTCACAGAACTTCATCTTGTAATGCTAGGTGACCATTCTTTGTCATACTGTAGAGTCACAGTGGTTTGAGGGGGGTTTTTGTTTCCTTTTCCTTGTGATGAAAATCTGAACTGAGTTAGTATCTAGAGCAAGACTTTGTCATCACTCATGGTGAAGGATTAGTACCAGAGTGGTTTGGGAAATGTTCAGAATTTCAGGTTTCAAATGATGTTGATTTGTTGATTTTCTTCTCTCTCTCTCTCTCTCTCTCTTTTTTTCTTTTCTTTTCTTTTCTTTTCTTTTCTTTTTTTTTTTTTTTTCCAAAAAGTAATTGCATATTTATTTGTGATTCTAGCATCTGTTCCAATATCTGCTGGTGATACTTGGCAAAGTCTGAGCTGTCTTTCCCACTCAATATGCTAGTTTATTGAATTTTGTAAAACGAACATTTTAAATATGTTTCAGTTTAAAATAATCAACCTCAAGTATTTTTTCCCCATATTGACAAAAGGATTTTGTTTTCTAATTGATGAAAATTGTAGAAGCAAGATAAAATTTTTTTGAATTTCAGATTTTCTGTAGTTTTGGCAACTGCTTATTTTTAAAACTTTCTACAAGTTAACAAAAACATTAAGAGCAATACACAGGATGTGTTTTGGGGAACAGAGAGAAAAAGTATATTTTTGTTCAGTCAAGGACAAGGTTCAGGTTTGGCACCACAAGTGAAGGGCAAAGGCAGAGAGGAAGCTATCTTGAATTACTTCTTGCAGGTTCTTCATATGATCAGACAAAAGTGCCATTCTGTGCTGAAAATGAAGAAGTAAACACATTTCTCTTCAAATGAAATAAATGATTTTTTTTAAAATGAACCCTCTTTGAATGAAATTGTGAGATGCATGTGCAAGCAATAATTTTTCTGGACAATAAATGCATATTCAGCACAGTTTCAAAGATTTAACAGGGGTTTTATGCCCTGGCAGTTTGGAAAGCAGACCTCCCTACTCACAATGCAGATATACCAAAAGAAGCTCCTTCCAATGCCTCAGCAATTTGCCTTAAGAGACTTTTTAAATGCTCTCTTAGTGATATGATTTTTTTTTTTTTTTTTTTTTTTTTTTTTTTTTTTTTTTTTTTTTTTTTTCTGGTTGGGTCTCAACAAAATAAACACAGTGGTGTCCTAAGAAAAGCACTGATTTGTCTAATTCCTTTACTGTGTTTTCTGTTGTACTTAGGTTCAGAGGGAAATATCTAAGTCATTACTAAGCCAGGTTAATTATGAGTGAGTAATAGAGGTTAATAAGGATTAATCAGTCTTTACAGCCAAGCAGCTTTTCCAGCAAGAAATCTGCTCTGTCTTCAGCTGAAATAAAGTTTATTCATCTTTCCTAAATTAATAGGAAAGCATTATCTGGTAATTACTTTTAATAAATGGGCACCAAGAGAAGCGTTTGGTAGCAGATAGGTTTTTATAAATGCACTCACATACACATACACACACATAAATATGCGCTGACTTCTGTCACTTTGTGGGTGAAATCCTCTTCTTTCAGTTCTTGAAGGATATAACATGTCTCACTGAAACACATGGTACCCACCGCTTTAACAACCTTCACTTTCGCTATGAGTTGCGGATTGTGTGAAACAGGGAATTGAGCACAAAAGAAATACAAAAAGCAATGGTCCTGCTGAGGACTAACAATATTCTTCCATGTTTAAAGAAACCCAGAAGCCTTCAATTAAAACTTGATCTGTTTTGGAATTCTTTTTACGAAATCCCATCCCTACAATCCTCTTCTTCTTTGGCCCTTTTCCAGTCGTGTGTGCACATGTTATCTGGTCCCTTCTTTTTTGAGGTTCATGAGATGCCTATAAGGTGCCTTTGACTGCATCTGGCTGGCCTGAAGAACCAAGCTGGACAAGCTGAAGGTGGCCCTTAGCTACCCTTTAAGACAACAAAGAGAGGGCAGGGGAGCAGACCATCTCTCTGGCCCCCATATAGGTGATAAGGACACTGGGATTACAGTAGGAAGAAAAGCTCAATGTATTTCCTTTTTAAACGTCATGAATGGCAGTGAAAGGTTTGCTTTCAAAATAACAGCTCAAGTAGGACAGCACAAGGGTTATGGAAGAGCTTGCTTTTTTGATCATTCCAATTTTGGATTTTCTTCATAACTGTTACTTTTCTCAAAATAACCGCTCAAACCCTCTCTGTTCTGTTTATAGTGTTTAATGATTGTGCACTGTAGGTGGAAAGATTATGCCCAAAGTGTTCTTGAAGGACTCTACACTCCATCAAATGTTGCTATTTTGCTACAAAATCCTTCTTAATATTGATATTATTCATTTGTTCTTCTGTTCACCCTGTCTCTTTTTATGTATGTATGGAGAGAAAAAAAAATATCCTGAAGCTTCATGGATGGTATTTGATAATTTTCCAGAGGAAAACTATTTAACACATAAGATTCCTACAGTGCCAAAAATGTACTAATTGGCAGTGGCAGTATGGGATAGACAGGAAACAGGGATGGAGTGATAGGACTTCTATAAACAGTGATTAAAGGGACTCCACATACTTTATGAAGGCAGGGACACATCCTTGGTTCCAGCCTGTGACATGAGATCTCCTTATCCACTTAAGAAAAGGAAGAAATTTGTCTAATTGTCATCACCTCACAGCAGTCTTAATCCCAAATCTTGTTCTCAGCTACACCCCAGATATTCCATAATTATTTCAGTACAACACAGATGATGTCAGAGAGGGAATTAAGCTGGCTGCTTAGGATGAGAATTGTTTAATTGAGTAATTAATTGAGCTGACCAATCCCTCATTACTTCCAATGTTTACTGAGGGCAGGATCAAATTGCATTTTCACCCCGTCTGCTGGCACCAGTTACACTTCGCACATTTGAAACTCTTCTACTGCATGTGCTGCAAATGTCACCTTCACAGCCAACCTGATCTTGTCAGCCCTGAGCTTTGAGCAGGGTCTGAAAACTCAGGATACCTGTGCCCAAATGCTCTCAGGAGCCGTGTCCTGTAAGAATACTTACATGTAACTGAATACACACTGACAACATCAAATTTGGGGGAAAATACAACTGCCACAAGATGGGAGACTGAATAATTTGCTTCCCAAAGGGTTTGGACCACATTTCTAACCTCTTAGGGGAGCACCCTAGCTAAGCCTGTGCTGGTGACTTTGGTCTCCTTTTGCTGGAGCTGGGCCTTTAGACTAAATAAAAGTGCAGGTGCCAAGGGGCAGGGAGCATAGGGAAGTCAGATGTGATTGTTAGGGGCTGCAGACTCCAACCCTATGGAGTCTGGACTCCTCCCAGGTGTAACTCCAGGTTACAATCTGTTTTGCAGGAAGTTTTTTAAGATGCCTGAAGATGAGGCTGGAAAGTTGACATAATGTGCCTTCCTGTTTCTTGCATTCTTCTCAAGACCAGTGTCTTGGGTTAGCTACACTGATATCCTGAGCTGACATGCCTGGTTTTACATCCTCCTGCGTCTCACCAGAGGCTCTGTTTCCTCTCAGCTACACTTGGCAGGTTTTTGTGGAGGAACAGCGAAAGGCAAGAGGTGGGGCCAGAGTCCACCCTGCTGTGGGCAGGGATGGGCTGGGGCTGCACTGTGGACCCAGAGGTCTGCCAGCAAACAGCTGTTCCCTCTCCCCTGCACTCCAAAGCACCTTTGAATTCCACATTAATATCAGCAAGTCAGGGAGATGGAGATGTTCAGCTGAGGACATAAAATCTTGGCCCTCTTAGACACTTTTAGACCGTATCATTTGCTGTGCCTTGCAGGCTCCCACCATGTGTAGCTGTGGTTTGGGGTGACTTTGTAAAACAGCTAAAGCCTCAGAGTCTGTTTACTTAATGTTAATTTCATTGTGCAGGTTGTCTCTGTGTTGCTGATCGCTTTAGCAAACAGAATAGAGAAGTAGAGAGGGAGTGAACAACAGATGGAATACAGAAGTGAAGAGGGAAGAACGCGTAAGAGAAGAACTAAGAAAACTCATAAAGAGGAAGGAAAAAAGAAAACAAAAAGGAGAAAGGAGGATAAGAAAAAGAAAAATGAAGAACCAAAACAGCAGCCTAAACTGTATTAAAAAACTACTTCATTCATAACCTGAAATGCCAAGAGAGATCCACAGGGCTAAGTACTCCTAGAGGCATTGCCAGTAAGCCCCCAGGGCTGATGATCTGTGGGTAACCCAGACACGCTGCTCTGTCAACCTCACCCACTCCCTCGTTAGGAGAGGGAAGAGTAGAGAAAATGATAGCAAAGGTGTCCCTAGAATAAAGACAGAGCACACATAAAAGCAATGAGAGGGATAGCAAACCATTTTGCTAAACTGACAGCTAAGCACTCACACTAGAGAGAAGAAATATATCTGCAGCTACCTCACTACAGCATCTGTCAACTGATTTGTGGTTTAAACCTAATCAATGCAAACATGGAAAAGTGAATTATGCCATAAACCCTATAAATGCATCTGATGACACAAACAGTGCCCCAGCTTTGGCAGGCTGCACTGTGGGACTGCCCCAGACTTTCAGCAGAGGAAATCTAGTTTAATACTTTCAGTAATTATTAAATTTAAAATAATCTATTAGTTATGGAAAAGAGAATGTGTATCCTTTTGATACTATTCTAAGGCATTTTCTCTATTGTAATACCAAAAAATACCAAAGTAACTGTACTCCTGTGAAAGTGCTCATCGTGTCTTGCTCTCTAAAAATGAATACAAACAATGAAACAAATGAATACAAGTCACACAGAAATCTGAGACTGTTTCAAAGACTATAGTCAGTGCAGGCAAATGGGTATGTTAAAATCCTTCATTTCTCAGCTAATATACAAAAAAAAAAAAAAAAAGGCAAGTTAAAATATTAAAAATTGGGAGAAGCAAAGACATTGCAGGGAGACTGTTTCTACTGCACAGTTTCCTGTGAGAAGACCCATTTCTTTGTATTCGTGACATCTCCCAGACAATATTAATGCAGCTGTGTGGGATATGGAGCTCTTAGACCAGAAGGAGTATCTAAAATGACTCAACTTCAAACATGAAGCTAGGATGACACCAAAAAAACAAATAAAAGAAAAAATAATTTAATGAATAAGTTATCCTTAAAAGTTCATTACTTGTTGTATCTGTTTACTGAGTCATGTCAAGCTGTCAGATTTTTTAACTAACTTTCTCTGATATTCATTAAGCTTGTCTGCAAAGGTTTCCACCTGCTGACATGCGTTCTGAAGATATAAGTATTTTTTTTTATTTGGTTGAAGAATACATAGGTTCCTATCTCATTGGGCAGCAGAACCCATAACAAATAATAAGGCAAACTGTGAGAAGTACTTTCAGATGTCGTTGGAAGAGTTCCCACAGGCCTTAGTGAGTTCTGATTAGTCCTATGAAGAATTACAAAGGTTATAACTTTTCTTTTACCAAACATTCACTGAGAAAAAAGCCCCACATTTGTTAATGGAAAGAAGAAGTTTTATCCTGAAGCCTACTACCAGCAGATGAAGGTAATTTCCCAGGGAGAAGTGAAAAGACGGTGATCTTCTTAGTACTATCATATTGATGTAGGAAGAAAAAACCTGATCTGGTCCACTTCTCATTTTCAGTCATTCCAGATCATGTTCATGAACAATTGTTTGCTTATTTCCAATTCCAGTTCTATTAGTGATAGTAATCCAAAAAAGGAAGAAGATCTTGATAGTGCTCTACACTTAAGCAGACATATCCCTTGTAAAAGGCATGGGACAAGAAACTTTATCTCCTTAGACAATTAAGCAAATGGTTAAATCATGGACTTCATTTGACACTGGGTTTACATGTATGTGAGACTGAGAAAACGGGAGTTTGTAGAAGTGGAAAGTGAAAAGGATTTGACTAAACTAAATTACTCTTATTCCCAGCTCAGGTTTGTTTTTCTAAAAGCTTCCACTATATCTGTGTCTCCTCATCAGCATCTGCACTCATTGATTTTGAATATTTTCTGTAAATCCATATTTATTTTTACAAGGTAGTCCAAACTTCACAAGGTAGTTCAAATTTTTGTCCCCTCACAGCTCCACACTATGGCAGAAGAAGTGTTCTTTTCATTTAAAACATAAATAATCTTTTAGGTTAGCTTCAAATATAGTAGCATAGAAACGTGAAGACACACTTGGGTGTCTTAATATAGACTTACACATAATATGCACACAGTTTATATACTCGGATTGAATTATTAGCCTACACTCCATATATGTCAGTAGGGTCTATTTTTGAAAATGCTCTGCTTGAAATGTGATTATTTATTCCAGAACATGGATGGAGATTACACCTTGCACTGGCATCTCTAAAGAATAGGATGGTAGGTTTGACGCTGATTTTAGAGAACTTCTGGGGTGGCCTTGGACATGTTTTGTTATGTTCTGCCTAGAGGGATCCATGCTTTCATTGAAGGAGAATAGCAGGGAAAATTGTAAGGAGTGATCAGATGTATACTACCCAAAAATACTGGTACCAGCAATGGATATTTTCACCTTAGTACAGGTGTTCTTGGCATTTTCAGTTTGACAAATAAGTTAACACAGTTTAGATTCAATAGGGAGCACTTCACTGCTGAAATGAAATGAATTCAATCAGAATTAAAAATAAAATGCCTCAGTCAGATCCTCAGACAGATGCAAGTTTTGCATAAATAGCAGATGAGAGAAAACTGTAAGTAATTTGCTGCTTGGTTCAACAGCTGTATAACTGAATACATTTAAAACCAAAACATATTTGGAAGAGCAGACTGAGAGCTCATTAAACCTATTAAAATAATGATAATTATCACTACCATAACGGTTGACAAGAATCAGTGATTGAACAAAACCCAGATGGTTGTTCAATAAAGCTGAAGCTCACCAACTGCTCAGCTTTAGCTCAAGAAACATAATGGTGTTGAATTTGTCAGTAATCCTTCCCACATCCCAAAGAAACAGCTATTAGTTTTAATTCTTTGCTTGCAGAGGGCGATATTTCAGGCCTCAAAAGGAGAGCAGAATTGCGCTCTTACAGGGCATGGTTTCTGCAGTCCTATGTGTTCAATTAAACATGGAATTTCTCTTCCAGAGAAGAGAAGCGGTTTGACCAATTTGGTCCCCTTTAGACTTCCTCCACTTTTGTCTGTTTCACCTTCTTCTGAAAGAGCAAACATAAGCGCAAACCTCCTAATAAAATAAAATAACCCATTTGCCTTTGTCATACTTCTTTCACTCAGCCTTATTTATGGCTTTATGATTGTGTTGCCCAGGACAAAAATCAAAAGAGTTGTAGTCAGAGTTTAAATTTGAGCAATTTAGTCTCCCATTTATATGGCTGGACATATTATTAGTCTATAGACAGAAAGTACTTTCATCCAGGAGGCAGAATATTCATTCCACTGAATTCTTAGGAAAATTTGCTGTTGACTCCAGTACTGGGTATTAAATGGAGACTGTAACAAAGTATTTGCTTGTAGAGTGAATAACATCATTTGCATACTTTCTTTAATACTTTGTCTTAGAAATGAGTGGACATGAGAAAGTAAATGGTGATTTATATTCTGCATTGAACTCTCTTCCTCCTTCATGGAATTTAACAAGATTATTAGCTGCTGCATAGATATTCTGTTTCAGAAATTCCTCAACAAATATCTATGTAGCAGTTATTTCTTGTTTTGAACAGGAAGAGTTTGCGGTTCTATTCTTCAAAATACTGTATTTCCATTTACATAAAGAAATAAAATTTGAGGATACTTGTCTCTTCTGCAGAATTAAAGTGTGGAGTGCTTAGTTAAGTGGGGGGTCTTATGTTTAAGGACCAATACAGCATGGAAATACCTGTCTCAGTG
The DNA here is from genome assembly GCF_015227805.2 of Hirundo rustica. Classification (NCBI taxonomy): domain Eukaryota; kingdom Metazoa; phylum Chordata; class Aves; order Passeriformes; family Hirundinidae; genus Hirundo; species Hirundo rustica. The sequence goes on along the minus strand of NC_053488.1, from coordinate 4,255,497 downwards.
AGTTTCCAGAACAGGTTTTCAAAATCTAATAGCTTATATATCATTGATAAAAGCTAGAATTTTTATGAACACCCAATGTTTTTAGAATCACATTACATAGCATCACATTTTAAATAATAAGATCTACAGAAGAAAAGGAGTTTTTAAGTTGTTATATAAGAAACACAAAAGGTCCTCAGGAGAAATTTGAATATAAAAATATTTAAATAAGAATAAATATTAAAATAGTGCCAAAAAATTTCAAATCCAAACTATTTCCCTGCCTTATTTGTTGTTGAGTATAAAAATGGCATCTGGTACTTCAGAGCCAGGTAGAAAAAAGTGTACTGTGTACTAAAACTTTAAAGTTCTCTGCTGAAGTTATTTAAAGAACAAGGAACTGTTCCCTAAGTATATTTTGCATTGGGGTCAAACCTGTTGTCTCTTCCATGGTTTCCTCAGAAGTCATGTCTTTGTGGAATTAAGTTCTGGACATGGTTAATATCATGCCTCCATTCAAGTTAGCAAGGCTTTGTCACCAGAACGAGAGAAGAAATAATTAATGTATATATATCATGGAGATTTCAGGGGGAGAAAAACCAAGAAGGTGATCCATATTTAGACTTCCCCTTTCCTTTAGGTCCCCTTGTGTTGCATTACGCAGCACGTCTCTGGTTGTGCTGGCTGCTGACTATGGACACTTTGCCTTGTAGGATTGGTCCTGTGGTGCCTGTACCTGTGGCCAGTGGAATAAGCCCATGTGCTCAGTGAAAGCATTCAAAGGTTAGTGGTGCAAGGAAATAGTTTCTTGCTAGTAATTTCAAGGAGTTCTACAGCTCTGGGTTCCAGAAGGAGTGAAACTTCGCACAAAACTGCGTGTGGAAGAAGATAGTAACAGGCAGCCAAAAAACTAGTGAGCAATTAGAAACAACTTACTGTCATTTCTGTGTATTTTTGGCAGCACTTTAACAATCCAACAAAACCTGTAAATAACATGGCTGGGTTCTCAGTTGCAGTGGGCTTTCCAATGAATTTTATACCCTTTTTGCTGGGGAAAAATGAGACACGAGGTTGAAAGATATTTGAGGCACATACTTTATAGGAAAGATTTTTATCTATAAGATTTTGATCTAGTTGATCTATGTTCAAATTATGTGAGTTTATTTTTCTAAAAAGGATTTTTAAAAGCCTTTTTTTTTTTTTTTTTTCCCTTTTGGAAAGAAATTGAATTTGAAAGAGAATTTTTCAATATTTGGAGGATTCTCTTTACCTTTTTCCTCTTTAGGCCAAACCTTTTTACCCAAAGAGTTTTCAAGATCTAACTGTTCCTTATTTTGACCAAGGAGCTAGTGTGACAAGGAAGCATTAGGATGCATACCCAGTAAAAATTTTCTCTAATGGAACATACACACATATATTACATGTATAAGTATGCATGCACATAGTCATAGTGTGCAGTTTTGGGTACCACGTTACATAAAGAATATAAATGAAGATGGTGAAGGGCCTTGAGGGGATTCCATGTGAGGGGCAGCCGAGGTCATTTGTCCTGTTCAGCTTGGAGAAAAGGAGACTGAGGGGAGATCTCATTGCAGTCTACAGATTCCTCATGAGGGGAAGAGGCAGAGAAGGTTCAAATCTCTTCACTTTGGTGACAGGAATAGAGGAAACAGCCTGATACAGAGTCAGGGGATATTTGGTTTGAATATCAAGAAAAAATGTTTCACTCAGATGGAGGTTGGGCACAGGAAGAGGCTCCCAGGGGAAGTGGTCACAGCACTGAGTCTGACAGAGTTCAGGAAGTATTTGGACAACACTCTCAGGTACATGGAGTAATGCTTGAGGGTGTCCTGTGCAGGGCCAGGAGCTGGACTTGGATGATACTTGTGGGTCCCTTCCAAATCAGGGAATAATCATATTCCATGATTATTTGAATTGATATTGCATATATATATATATATGTGAACTATTTCCAGTCAGTGCACTAGTGACTGAAAGTAATATCATGGTAAAATTATGAGATATTTGTCCAAGTTGCAAGCAATTATTTTACCTCTTCCCTCTATCCAATGTGGATTTTGCGTCATAAGTTTAGATAGCCTTTGATTTTTCCTTCAGTTAGTCCTCCTTCCTTGTGAGTTGTTTGATCCTTTTGTCTAAACTTTCCATCTTAGAGTTTTGTCACTGAGCCTTTAGCTTCACACTTTTATCTCAAAGGTAATTACTCAGTCTACATTATTAGAAGGAAACACTCTGTTTGCAGAAAGTTTTTTAAGATGCCTTCTCTTGCCCACTGCCTAACTAGGTCACAGAGATGTGCTTTCATCTATCTTTAGAAGAAGGCTTATCCAGCATGGAGCTTCCTGAAATAGAAATTGGAATGTATTTAGTGCTCCACTCACCTTCATGCTCCCCACCCAGCATTTCCAAGAATGATGGTATAAATAGAATCAACTTGTCAGAGATGATAGAGGGAAAATGTGTCTAGTTTTCCAGCCTAACCTCTGCCTGGTTGGCTGGATACATGCACACAAACAGACACATTCATGCGAGGGCATCCCTCAGGAGGGCTGCAAGAATGTCACAAACTTATCAGAGAGAAAACTGGAGAGGCCAAATCCCAACTTGAACTTAATCCAGCTACTGCCACAAAAAAAAAAAAAAAAAACACAAAAAGTTTCTGTGTGTACGTCCACACCAAAAAGCTGGCCAAGGAGAATCTTCATTCTCTGTTGGATGTGGGGTGAAACTTAGCATCAAATGGTGAAGAAAAGGCTGAGGTACTTTGAGTCTTCTTTGCTTCAGTCTTACATAGTCAGTCCAGGTGTTCTCAGGGTGCTCAGGCCTCTGAGCTGGAAGACAGAGTCAAGGAACCAAATGAATCCCCCATAATCCAAGGGGAAACTGTCAGCAACCTGCTACAACGCTTAGACCTGCACAGGTCCGTGGGACTGATGGGATCCACCCAAGGGTACCAAGGGAGAAGGGGAAAGTGCTCACTGAGCTACTTTCCATGATTTACCAGCACTCCCGGATGTCTGAGGAGACCCCAGATGACTGGAGGTTGGGAAATATGACTCCCACCTAGAAGAAGGGTTGGAAGGAGGGTTGTGGAGCAGCTCATCCTGAGTGTCATCGCATAGCACGTACAGAACGACTCAGCAGGAGATCAGGCTCAGCCAGCATGGGTTCATGAAAGGCAAGTCCTACTCCCACAACAGGAACTCCTTCCCTGACTTGCTTAGTGGAAGAGGGAAAAGCTATGTATTCTGTCTTCCTGGACTTCAGCAAAGCTTCTCACACCATTTCCCACAGCATTCTGCTGGAGAAACAGGCAGCTCATGGCTTCATGGGTGCACTGTTTACCATGTAAAAAAAAAAAGTGTCAGGATGCCCTGGCCCAGAGAATGATAGTGAATGGAGTTGCATCCAGCTGGTCACCAGTGGTGTTCCCCAGGGCTCAGTACTGGCAACAGTTCTGTTTAATATCTTTATTGATGAATGTGGGGATCAAGTATACCCTCGCTAAGTTTGTGGATGACACCAGTCTGGGTGGGAGTGCTGATCTGCTGGAGTTCAGGAAGGCTCTGCAGAGGGATCTGCACAGGCTGGATCATGGGCTGAGGCCGATGGTGTGAGGTTCAACAAGGCCCAGGGCTGGGTCCTGCCCTTGGGTCACAACAACCCCAGGCAGCTCCACAGGCTGGGGCAGAGTGGCTGGAAAGCTGCCCACAGGAAAAGGAGCTGGGGGTGCTGGTGACAGGGACTGAACAGGAGCCAGCAGTGCCCAGGTGGCCAAGAAGGCCAGTGGCATCCTGGGCTGTGCCAGCAATGGTGTGGCCAGCAGGAGCAGGGCAGGGATTGTCCTCCTGTACTGGACACTGGTGAGGCCACACCTCAAATCCTGTGTTCTGTTCTGGGCCCCTCACTCCAAGAAAGTTATGGAAGTGCTGGAGTGTGTCCAGAGAAGGGCAACAGAGCTGGGGAAGGGTCTGGAGCACAAGACTTGTAATAAGTGTCTGAGGGAACTGGGATTGTTTAGCCTGGAGAAAAGGAGCTTCAGGGTAACATTATCCCTCTCTACAACTGCCTGAAAGGAGGTTGTAACCAGGTGGGTGTTTATTTGCCTCTTCTCCCAGGTAACAAGTGACAGGACGAGAGGAAATGGCCTCAAGTTGTTCCAGGGGGAAAACCTCTTCACAGAAAAGGTGGTCAAGAACAGAACCAGGCTGCCCACAGAAGTGATTGAGTCACCATCCTTGGAGGTATTTAAAAGATGTGTAGATGTGGTACTTACGGACATGTTGTTGTGGTGGATTTGGCTGTTAATGGCTGAACTGGAGGATCTTAAAGGTCTTTTTTAATGAAAGTCTTCTGATTCTATGACTCTAGAAGGAGAAGAAAAAAAGTAGAAGCATGATTTAAGATGAACCAAAATTTATAACCAATGTTTTAGATGAAGCACACATTCAGATGAAGTTCCCCATAGGATCAGTGGAACATAAAATTTTGTCAGAAAAAAATTATTAGTCTCTCTCATTACACTGTATCATCAGATATACTCAGAGCAGTTTTAGGTGTCAGTTACTCTGGAGTCCCAGGAGTTTTGTTGACATCAGTTCTATATTTAGTTTTATAGTGATGATTTTGCCCACCTGTTTAGAAACAAACAAACAAACAAACAAAAAAATCTTAGATAAACCCCATTAAACTGAATGTAATTTGGAGAGTTGTCAAATGTCTTTCCTCCCCCAGGTCTGCCAGGCAAATATCTCTATGATTAAAACAAAGAAAATAAATTAATCTCCGCCTTCTTATTACAATACAAAGTGCGAGTAGCCAGGAAACATGGCGCAAAACCTGATGGTACACAGTGTCCTCAGATCACTTGGCCATTGTTTTCTCTCACAGCAGCACATGTTAATGATACAAAGAAGTTTAACGTTTTTTGGCTCTGGCTTTTCATGTCACAACCATAATAAATGTGCATATTATTGTTTGTATTGCCATATCCTTTAGATGCACCGCCAATTTCTAGAGCCTGCTCATGCACAGCCAAGGACAGAATTTTGCCCACAGACAGACTGAATTAAATTAGGCAGAAAAATTGCCATACTGATTAATCTGTGACGTAGTGTGTCACAGTACAGAGTGTTTATGTTGTATAAATGTTGTGTGGGTCAAATCTGATGCAGGAAGACCAGAGCTTTTTTTTGTTTTTCACTTTCAAAGTTAATTCTGCTTCAAAAGGCCTTTGTCTCATACGGAACTAAGAAATCCTTAGTTGTATTTATTTTAAAAACCCAACAACCTTCAAAACAATAAAATGGTCACTAGATTGTTAAAATCAGAAGAACAGGAAGAAATAAGCAGACTTAGGGTTTCTTTTGCTTATTTTAAGGAATTTGGGCCACAGAAGAAAATTGAATATGATGAAGAACGAAGAAACAAGTTTTAATGTGGAAAATGCCCAAGCCTCTCCCTTCTCCCGCTGCCTGCAGCCGCTCAGCCCCATTACAAAGCCACACAGAGCAACTCAATTTGATGAAGAATTCAGAACACACCTCTCACATTTCCGCTATGGTCCTTCTCCTCTTGAAAACATAGAAGCATTACAAGGGTCCTTGGAAGGAGGGTCTCGTAAACGCAAGAGCATGCCAACAAAAGTGCCTCCTCCCATCACCCTTGAGGACTCCTCATCATCACCAGAGAGGCCTGAAGATCACAATGACATAGGGTCTTCAAGTCTCCCCTTGGTGTTCCAACAACCAGCTCAGCCCAAGTACAGTTCCCAGATGATTGACCTCTGCAACTTTGGTTTTCAATTCTACAGAACTCTGGAGCATTTTGGAGCCAAACCCATTAAGCAAGAACCGGTGAAGCCTAACATGGCATGGTCCAGTAGCCCACCATTCATGCAGGCTCCTTACCCTTATTATCCTAAAGTCCACCCTGGCTTAATGTTTCCTTTCATTGTACCACCAAACTTTCATTTCAGGAACCCTTTTCAAATGAAAAGACCCCCAGAACCACCCTTCAGGAGGGCTGAAGTAAGAGAAAGTGGTGAAAACAAGCAGAAAGTGGAAAGAGTAGACGTCAACCTTCAGATAGATGACAGCTACTATGTTGATGTGGGGGGCGAACAGAAACGCTGGCAATGTCCCATGTGCGAGAAGTCCTACACATCCAAGTACAATTTGGTCACCCATATCTTGGGTCACAGCGGCATTAAGCCGCATGCTTGCACCCGGTGTGGCAAGCTTTTCAAGCAGCTCAGCCACTTGCACACGCACATGTTGACGCACCAGGGCACTCGGCCGCACAAGTGCCAGGTGTGCCACAAGGCTTTCACCCAGACCAGCCACCTTAAGAGACACATGATGCAGCACAGTGACATCAAACCTTACAACTGCAGGATCTGCGGCAGGGGTTTTGCCTACCCCAGTGAGCTGAAAGCACATGAGTCTAAGCACGAGAGCGGACGAGAGAACATTTGTGTGGAGTGTGGTCTGGACTTTCCAACTCTGGCCCAGCTGAAGAGACACCTGACCACCCACCGTGGCCCTATACAGTACAATTGCACCGAGTGTGATAAGACCTTCCAGTACCCAAGTCAGCTGCAAAACCACATGATGAAGCACAAAGACATCCGCCCGTACATCTGCACTGAATGTGGCATGGAGTTTGTGCAGCCCCACCACCTGAAGCAACACTCCCTGACTCACAAGGTAAGCTGGCTCTCGCCTTGCATCTGAAGATAGCACGATGATAATCCAGGCTAATAAAGATTAATATAGGTACCTCCTCGGAAATATGCCTCTTGGCAGCTGCAGAGGCTCACGCAGGAACCCCAGCACTGCTGGCTGTTGCGTCAGCCAGATGTCTTCGTCAGCCTAAAGATGACATGCAAGCCCCACTTTGTCATAAGCAGGAATTTGATTAAACCCCTGTATCACTTTCCCAAACTGGAATTACATCTCTCTGTTTCCTGGGGTTTTTTTTCAGAATAACCTTCTGTAAAATTTTGCAGAGCTGTATAACCAGCTCCCAATCCCAAGATTTTAAAAGATTTTTTAACTTAAAGCCGGCTCTGATACTTTGTTCACTTAATTATGAAGCACATGGGTTTGTAGTGGACTGCGGCAAAAAAAAAAAAAAAAAAAAAAAAAAAAAAAAAAAAAAAAAAAAAAAAAAAAAAAAAAAAAAAAAAAAAGTTATTACTCATCAGATTTTAAGGAATCGTTATAATGAGACATTTAAAAAATAAAATAATGCTAAGAAAATTTCCCCTTTGTGCATATGTTATCCGGAATGCCAGTTAATAGAAATGGACGAGCAGGATCATAATCACAGCCAATTCATATCAAGTGGCAGTCTTGCCACTGCTGACAGTGGGGACAGCAGAGTCAGGCTAGGGTAGGGGAAAGCTTTGGAATGTTTCCGAAAAGATTGCTTCCAAAAATAGGAACAATGTAATTGCTCTATTCAATAATCTCTGAAATTGACTATCCATTTTTACAAAAATAATAAAGCAAGTCAAACCCTTTCACTTTAAAAAAAAGGTTGCTTCCAGATTTGCATATTTTTCCCTTAACATTTGAATTTTGGCTTTTACCTGAAAAGCATTAAAAACACAGAAAGCTACAGCACTTGAGTCTTATAGTCACATATTCTTTGAAAACCAGACAACCTCTACTTCTGCATTCGCTTTTTCTTTTCTGCTTCATGCTTATAATTTCTGTTCTTTTTGGAGATTCCCTGGTCTTTGGATTTACCATGCAAGATTCCACTAATTGAAGACTTGGTAGGTTTTTTTTGTCACAGGAAACGAAATGCCCCTGAGCCTGAGAACTTCTACCTCTTTGTCCACAGCCGCAGGTGGATTCAGCTGTGAATATAATTTATAGTACTTAGCAAGTAAATACAGCCTCATATCAGATGAGCAGACACTTGAAACTGCTGATGATGTTCAGTTTTAGTTTTGTAATTAACTTTGAAAACCTCTGTAAATAATTTCACATCTTCTTAAAGAAAGCCTGTGGAAGGGGTAATTGCTCTCAGCACCTCACTAGTAAATCCTTATTGCCTTCAACAAGTTTAACTCTTAAGCTGTTTAGCAGCAAATTCTTTGATTTTCATAGTATTTAAACCACTGTTTGAGAAGCTGACAGACCACACCAGTGGTCAAGAGTATTGAATTATGCAGAAGTTAATTGAGTGGATAGCATAAAAAGTGATATAAATGTTCTGTAAACCTCATTTAAAATGAAATCATTCCATTTCTGTTACTGGAAACCCCACTAAGAATAAACATGTTTTCCTCTCTGCAATAAATGTAAGATGTATAATCTTTTTGGGTGATATTTCTTGACTACTCTCAGTTACTTTGATTATTTTCCGTAATTGTCTTCAAAATAGAGCTGTGCCTTTTTCATAATCCAGTCACATTCAATTATTAAAGGCAAGTACTACTTTAGTCTTTTAATTTGTGGGCTTTTATCCCTGGTCAGTAATTTTATACGTTTGATCAATTCTTGACTTAAGCAGCAGAGCAGGAGAGGGAAGCTCTGACACTGATTATATCTGATTGATTTGTAAACAGACTTCATGATTTCCTTAAGCTTACATTTTGTTTTACTTCTCTGATTCTCAGAAGCTTGTAAGAATTTGTCAGGAGAAAATACATAAGTACCTTGAAAAATGTTAAAAAATAAATAATTTATTATCAACTTTGCTAATGCAGAATGAATAATTCATAAGCTGCTGTACTGATGACTAAATTACCTAGAAAAACTTCCATCTACAGAATTTTTTTCTTTTCTTTCAGGGTGTGAAAGAGCACAAGTGTGGAATTTGCGGCCGGGAGTTTACCCTGCTGGCCAACATGAAACGACATGTCCTGATCCACACCAATATCAGAGCCTATCAATGCCATTTGTGCTTCAAGAGCTTTGTGCAAAAGCAGACTCTCAAGGCCCACATGATTGTTCACTCTGATGTCAAACCCTTTAAATGCAAGGTAAGTGCGTTTGCTGGCAGAGGCATTAACCTACAATGTATTTCTCTGATGTTATCATCTTATGATATGGTAGAATTAGAAAAACAAAACTTGCTGACACATGCTGCAGTTGCATTCAAAAGTTAGCATAAACCAGTCTGATTTTCTTTCTTTATTTTTATCGTTCTGCTGATGTAGCACAAAATAATGGAGGTAAATACTTGTGCTTTACTCCCTTTCCCTTCAACATCATTCATCCTCACGCAGTTTTGGGGGTTTTTTGCCTTGTGATTGTTTAAGGGCCACAGAGGTTTTAGGACAATAAACACATCTGAACTTTGCTTAGTACAACCATCCAAACAGAAGTTTAATGCTTAGTAGCTTGAAATACTGACAAAAATCAGTCAGAAATCAAGCCATGGACCCTGCAGAGGATCATGGAAAGGCAGCAGCCAAAACTTCACACAGTGATGCTATGCAACAGTTCGAGAAAGGAGTCAGAAAAACCCACAGCAGAATAAAATTACAGAAGGGATTTGAATGGTCCAAGTGTGATTACCAGATTGAAATTCAGGGCAGCATATCAGTATGGATACAAAAGAGCCTCTGAGACAACCTGGCCTTTCTACAACCCCGTGCAAATTCCAGGTTGCTGCTTCCCCCAGCACTGGAGGCTGACATTCCCTTTCCATCCTCTCTTCTTCTCCCTCCCCATAAACCTTTTAGATTTCATTGACCCTGTTTACTTCTAATATATTTCTTATGAATTACTCATATCTATATTCTTAGTCAGTATTGGATGCTATGTATGTTCTTTTGCTGCTTATCTGATTCATTACTATAATCATACCTTGTGAAGCCAAAGGTTGTACATTTTTTCCCCACTTTAATTTGTTTTAAAATGGCTGTAAATACAGAGGGGGGCATATTATCCAGCTTGTGCATGAGTAACTGAAGACTGATTTGGAAGCAATTTCTAGAATTCTTCCATCCTACATCTTTATGGTATTGAATATGTTCCTAAAAGGAACATTTCATGAAAATGCAGAGATGGATGAAAATTTTTCAATGGAATTATTCTGCCTTGAAAAAATGTAGACTTTCAAAATATCATAGGAATATATGATATTCAGTGCTAGTTTTAGTGAGAAAATGTCAAAACAAATCTTTCTGACTTCATAATTTAGCTTTGTTAACTTAAAAAAAAATTATTTTTGAAAACTAGCAGCAAAGTCTTCCAACTTCAGTGTTTTTTTTTTTTAAAATTTATGTCTCATGAAAATAGTATTTTGTGTAGTAGTGCTTACATTATTCTATGTTGATAAAAAATTATTTTACTGAAATTCTTAGAGTGTAACATGTCAGGTCTGGTGGAGGTTTTAATTCTTTGAGAACATATGCAAACCTGCCTTTTTGTTCCCATTTGGATGAAGTCCTCCTCTGACTCCTCCAACTTCAGAAAAGAAATTCAATTTTTGGATCAGATTTTGTGGGTGCAGTATGTGGATCCACATGACTTTTTGGATACGTGCAGTTTAGCTGTAAGGTTGTGTCCAGCTCAGTGTTTGATGATGACAGACCATTGAAACTTGGAGAGGGCAGTAGTTGGGACTGGGAAACGGAGTATCACCAGTATGTTTTCCAGACAGTAACAAAAGCTCTACAGGAACACCTGTTTTTCTTATTTTTTTTTTATTTTTCTGTCCCCACCCAGTGTTCCTATGAGGAAAGAAACAAGGGAGCACAGTGGATCTGTTTCTCATATGGCTGAAGGGGTATGAATCCACATCAGAGCCCCTTATAGTGAAGATTGCAACAATAAGCAGAGGCAGATTCAGGAATTGCTTTTTTGCATTAGGAACATCCTAACATTACCTCTCTGACAGAGCCCTCAAAGACTCTTGAAAGCAAATATTCCTGGCTGGTACTCGGAGGGTTAAGGCAATGACCAGATAGCAGCCTTTTGGCACCAAGCTCCTCCTCAGCAGAAGGAAGGATATAGCTGTATGAACAGCCTGCTTAACAATGGCTCACATGTCCCCGGGGAACTGCCTGCAAATAGATTTCATCTTGCTTTCTCTTGTACTTTTCAAAGCTTCCTGTTTTCTCACGGTCCTTTTGGACAGTTTACAGTCATTCTCCCTCTCCTTCTTTCTTTGAGGAAAGGAACACCCTTCTTCTGAAGAAAAAAAAAAAAAGAAGAAGAATGCAAGGGAAAGAGAGCACAGCAGTAGCCTTTATACTTCACCACATGCAGTGGTTTTCTTTACCTTTTTCTCACAGCAAAAGAAAACATGAGCTTTCCTATGTGTCTAATCACAGCTAAGCACATACTATCAGAAGTGAGGGCACAGCAAATAGTTGTCCCTTCTGTTTCCTCATCCAGCTGCAGCCTGGATCTCTGATTTTCCTCCGAGGAGTGAACTTGTCTGTAGTGTTTAAAGCCCTGAGCCCTTCTTGTCTTGTTTATTTCTCTTTAAGGAACAAAACCTGAAGGGTTGTGAAGGTATTCCACCAACTGGTGCAACAGCACTAATTCGGATTTGTAGAGAAAGGCTCCATGAAATTTACTGCTGCTTTTAGTGCTAAAGTAGTCGATGTTTCAGACCTGCATAAAAGGATGCAATGGATTTTTCTTCAGCCCAGACAAATATATGCAACAAGTGTTTTGAGCACAGCTTTTCACCCCATCTAAAAATATATGTTTTAAACAGGAGTGAAATCAAAGAAAATGTGAGAGAGAAGTACTTTGAGAAGAAACAGGTGACAAATCTAGAAGGAGATACTTCACATGCTGGCTTAGGAGGACAAAATTAAGGGTAGAACTAATGTAGACTTTTCCAGCGAACTATACTGAAGTCCATTTCCCCAACCAGTGCAACAAAGTCTGTTCAGCAGACTTGCAGCTGAGGTGTTCTCTTCAAGACTTTAATTATATTTTGTCTAAAGTAGACAGCCTGACGGAAAGTCTACAAGAAAACTGTGTTGTTCTTGATATCACAAGTTCCTTTGCATAAACTTCTCATCTCCTTGAGTGCTGTGGTGCACTGTGATGGGTTCTGCTGGAGCTCCTCCCATGCAACTGTTTTGGGGTCGTCTTTCACACTCTGCTCATCAGCGCTCACAAGGCTGTCATGTCAGAGAGAAAGAAAATCTTGTACAATCTTCTAGTTTGATCTGCAGACTCAGGCTCTTCCTTGAGCATTAGCTGTGTATTCCAGATAGGTTGGAGGTGCAGTCTTCCAGCATATGAATGAGAAACCTCATTCCTTTTATGTCTGGATCATAGATATCCATCTGGAAGGTGTCTCGTGCCTTTTTGAAATGACTGGTAAAACAGAGATTATGCCACAGAGACCCATCGTTCTGAAAAACAATTTTCCTATCTGCATTTCTTTAATTTTCCTGCCACACCTCTGCACTCTAGTACCATTTCCTCATGTCCTCAGAGGAGATTTCAGGACAAGAACGCATTACACGTCTCTAAAATGTGCCTGACTCCCGGAAGTGGAAAACTTATCAGAACTTTTATGCTTTAAAGAACTATGATTTACCAAGTCCCCATCTTTTCAGTATAGAGAAAAAGAAACAAATATTGCCTTGACAGAAAGCAATGAAATGCTCCTCCTAAATCAATTTTAATACTCAAGACTCTATAAAGATAAGGGTTTGCATGCAGTACTGAAGTCAGTCATCTACTCAACACCATTTTCCTTGGTTACCAGTTCAGACAGAGATGACCTAGCTCTAGGAAAGCAAGTTCTGGTGATAACATACGTCAGCCACAATCAAGCAGATTAACCAGAAGCCTTCAGCAAAGAGGTGTTAGAGAGATATTATTGTTGACATTGTCCTAGCAAGAGTAATCTCAACATGCTACAGGTGGTTCCAGCAGCTGTCAGGATACATTCAGCTGCTCTTACTGCTGTTACTCCTTGCAAATTCTCTGTGCTCATCAGTACTCTCAGTAGCAGACAAGAGTCTGTTTCCTCCCAGCACTTTCTGAGCTATTTTGTGGTTCCATCCTTTCTCTGTGTGTAAATAATACTGCATATTAACTTTCTTTGAAGGTGAAATATTCTTTCCTCAGTGGATGGACGACCCTTGGAAACTGCTAACTTACTTTTAAAAATTAATTATTCACTTTCAGTGGCTATTCTTTTTTTTTCCTACCAATGGTCTTGTCTAACACTTTGCTGACAAATTTTTTTGCTAAAATCACAGACAGATAAACACAAAAAATACATATGCTGCTGAAGTAAATAATTTTTATAAAGCAAGTGAAGGTTTTCAGACTCTTTCTTTTTACAGCACTAACTCAGTCATAGTTTTTTATTTTTAAACAGTACACTTGGTTATTTTTTTATTAATGAACGAATTCAATTATCCCCCAAGAGAGGGCTTAAAACACAAAGCATACTGTATTTTTTCTCCAAGTATCCTTTCATTATCTACATTTCATCCAGATATTCCAGGTGATGACTTTCTGAATTCACATCTACAAGTTCTGTACCAGTTCTTCTCTAATATCCAAATAAATAAAATTGTAATTCAGATTATATAAAAAAATATGATGGAGTCTTAGTAATTTCTATTTAGTATTTGTCTGCCAGATGGTTACTCTGCTAGATAAAGGTTTCAGTTACTCATTAATGGTGACTCTGGTTCATATAGTAATAAGAATAATTAAAAAAAATTAAAATCCAATGGTAAAACAAGTCAGGGGGAAAAAGAAAAAAAAGTAGAAAACAAGCACAGAAGTTTGTGGAGGATGGAAACAGCCACTTGAATGTGAATAAAATTATAAATCCTGATAAGGAAAGACCAGAAGACAAGTAAGACTGGATGCCTGTGATGTCAAACTCTCAGGTCTTAAGAATTCATAAGAGTCCAGACTACAAAAGGACCCATCTAAATAAACAAAAATGAATAAACCCCACCCTCATTGTTCCATCAAAGGCAAAACTGCACGATCAATGGCTTGAGCTGGCAGGAACATACTTCAGGGAAAGCTGAGTCATTCTTGCAGCCTCACGACAGTTTAAATTGCAGCTTATTCACCAGAGACTCTGAAACACTGGAGTTGATAAACAAATGATAGAAGAATCAGGGAAAAAAGGAGCGAGTAAGAAACACGGAAAAGTAAGGAATTGCTTTTTCTAACTTTAAGCAAAATATGCAGCCATTTCATTTCCATTTAAAGAGAAGTAATATTTTGCTTGACTGTTTTGCAGAAACCTTTAATTTATTTTATTTTATAATTCCATTTCCGCTTGACATTGTTCTTGATTAAAGGCTAAATGTATAAACTACAAATGGAATGGTTCACCAGGGCAGAAACTTGTATTTTGAATCTCATTCAAGTTAAGAGCCTTCCAGATTACTCCCTTAAGACCTCCTTACAACAACGTTGACTGCTTTTGAGGAATCCTTGACTATGTATGATGGTCAACCATATTAAAAAAAAATGTCAGCAGTTCAGAATGCCTTAGACACTCAACCATATATTTTTGCCTGCAGGATTTTTGCCTGGGACTTTGAAAAACATATTGCAGTCAAAACCTGCCAGGCTTTAAGTTGAAAAGTCTAGGTCCTATTCCCTTTAAAAATGTTGTCATTGAAATTACTGCTTCAAACTAATAATTTTTATTTTTACCATTTTTACAGCTGTGTGGAAAGGAGTTTAACAGAATGCACAATTTAATGGGACACATGCACTTGCACTCAGACAGTAAGCCATTTAAGTGCCTCTACTGTCCCAGCAAATTCACCTTGAAGGGGAACCTCACCAGGCACATGAAAGTCAAACATGGGGTCATGGAAAGAGGATTTCACTCTCAAGGTAATAATTTTCAGCAAGATTACTCTCAGTGAGATCTGAATATGCATATCGGTAAACACAAATGGTCTTTGTACTACAGATCCACAAACCAGTGCCACAGATCTAATGCTATTGCAAGGGATAGAATCCCATAAGCCTGTGAAGCTGTTATTAGCTGTATTACTATAGCATTACATATCAGTGTTACATGTCCAAAATAAATCATAAATTAATCCCAAACTGACAGAAAAAGAAAATCTGAAAGGATGCTTATGGTCCTTTCTCACTGCTTATTGGATTCTGGTCTGGAACAGGGGTGGAATCCTCAATGGGTCTACATCCAGGAGCTGTGGCAGTCATTCTGTACTGTATTGGCATAGCTGGTGTCAGGTGAAGGGCATAGGCTCAAGGTCCCATTTACAAGGAAGCGCATGAACAGGAGGGGCCACTCCTCAAAGTATAAGCCCCACAGTATAAGGATTTTTAACTACCCAGGGCACCCTGCAAAATATTTCCTGTCTGCCATCTACCACATACACTTCCTGAAGTCATCCTCATGTACACGGATCAATGCTATCTAAAGAAGTGGGGGAATTAGAGAGAATTTTTGAGGGTTTGGGTATCCAATACATGTTTTTTGAGATTTCACAGAAATATAATTCTTTAATGGGCAAGATGTCTTGGTGTTCCTCATATTCAAGATTTAGGGCGGCTTATCATGTGTGTAAAACCCTTACTCTAATGACATTTGGTGTAAAATTTTGGAAGATCCTAATGGCTAACGAAATGTGTGCTTTTCCTGTAAATCTACAGTATCATGCTTGTTAGATGATTGCTTGTAGTTGGAGATCTCCTAGGAGTTTTCGTTGCACAGGGATTCTGCAGCCCTTGAGGCTTTTCAGACACAAGAAAATTTGTGAGGTCTGATGCCTGTTTATGAATCATTTTAACAAATACACCTTGTTCCAAAATAATGTCTGGTATCTAGTGAGACTGCACAGATCCATCAGAAACTGGATTCAATTACTGAGGGGAAAATAAAAAACAAAGAAAACAAAAGCAAGTAAAATAGTGACTTCCATAGGTATTTGCTCTTGGGTGAAATCCTCACCTTGTACTGTCACTAGTCCTTAACGAGGCTGGTCCATGCCTGCAGTATCCGAATTCTTTTAAATACATCCCAATGATATTTGGAGCATATTTGAGTCTACAGATACCTCTTGGATAATCTGTATTTCCAGCAAGAGGGACAAATACTAAGACAAACCAGATCCAGGATTAGATGCATATTTATATGCATTGCTCAAAATCACCATTTGTTTATAATGATTTCCTCAACCTGAAGCACTATCTAGTGCACAGAGATTTTCAGTTGATTGTTTCTCAATTAACTGAAGTTTGTTGGATCAACTGAGTTTATTTCTTAATCAACAGAACTAAAGTGTATGAAAGGGGAAAAATTGAGGAGAGTCATAGACTGTTGAGACTGTTGTCCTTCCATTTTTAAAGTATTAACTTTGAACCAAAGTGTCCAAAGAACAAACACATTTCCAGGATTTTAGTCTCTCCCACTCCTCTGAAAAATAAGATACAAATCTTGGGACTTGGATTATGGACTGTGATGCTTTAGATCCAAGATTTCTTAAAAAAAAAAAAAAAAAGAAGAATAAGAAGGAGGAAGTGAGTAGGTTGATTGTCTGAACTCAGTTTACAAAAGTCCAGACCATTTCATTTTTCTTCCCAGCTGCATCATCCACAGTCTGGCTGTACAAAACATTGTTTCGTGTGTCCTAACCTGGCTGTGAAGTGTATACAACAGCACTCCTTTTTGCAGCATCTTGAAGGAGATGCCACGAGATATAAATAGCGAACAACTTGGAGATAGATGGATGAAAGACAAAAGTAAAATATGAAATACAAAGACACCTCAGATTTTGTTTCTTAGCCATGTATCAAGTAGTAAAATTTCCTATGTATAATTTTTTTTCCTTTTCTCCTCCCCTCAATCCACTACAAGGCTTTGGAAGAGGAAGGATTGCTCTGTCCCAGACAAATGTCTTGAGAAGCTTGGAACAGGAAGAGCCATTTGATCTTTCCCAGAAAGGCCAAGGGAAGGGAATCTCATTTCATTCTGATGGCGAGAGTGCCAAGGGGAGCTCGTGCCAGGAAGAGGAGGAAGACAACTGCTACGAGGCAGAGCGGTACAGCCCTGCCATGTACCATCATGATGACAGCAAGCTGTACATGGCTCAAGATCTCTCTGGCAAGCCTGAGTGCATGATGAAGGACTTCAGAGAGTCCTACTGCAGTGAGAAGGAAGAGGTGTCAAGTGAGGGAGGACTGGGGAAGAGAATAGGAAATTCAGACAAAGAGGAGAGACGTGGAGAGGGAGAGCTTGCAAACAACAAAGAACATCTCAGCTTTAGGTCCTTTGAAAAGGCCAGACTTGGTCACTCTCTCTCTGATTACTTGTATTTCAAGCACAGGAACAAGAGTTTGAAGGAATTGCTGGAAAGAAAAATGGAAAAACAAACAATGCTTATAGGCATTTAAAATGGACATTTCAAAACAGCTGGAAAATGGTAACCAGACAGATTTTTAACACGAATTGTAAGCTACTAAAGCCTGGAAGTCTGTAGTAGTATTTAGAAATAAATAAGCCAAATTATTAAAAATAATTTAGGGTAAAACACATACATTACAAGAATAAAGCAGCTTGAGGTCACCAAGAAATGAAATAGATATTGAAAAATAACAGTTTTATATTTATCCATTTAATGTATAACAGACAATGGGTTGGGTACAGAAGTTTACTTCCTATTATATGGGGATAGATACTTACATGCAATTTTCTACTTAGCAGAAAGCAACATACTTTAGCATCTGATTTATTATCTGACTAAATATATATGAACACTTCTAACCATATCTCAAAATATCTGAGAATACAAAATATTTCACATTATAAACCAGAGTACTATTAAACATGGCATGCATGAAAATGCTGTCAACATTCAGAACTAACACCGTCCAAATACTTTTAATTACTGAAGTGACTCTTAGTTCAACTACTTACAATGAGAAATGGGAAACAAATCATTAAGAAATACTAATGTCTTGGGAGGCAGTAAAGGACAGTTCTGTAAGGCTTTGAAAGGAGTGGAATTCATAACAAAAGCTAATCCTCTGGCACAAGGAATGTTCATGTTTTGCAGTGTTTCAGCCAGTATGGGAGTATTCAGAAACTCTTGAAGTGAAATAGCATAGATTGTGTTGACATTTTTTTTTCTACTGCCTGCTCAGACCAATACATTTACTAGGGTGCATCAGCATGCAGCATTCACAATCTTACCATAGTTACATGTAACTCAGTATGAGTCACTTAAATGAAAAAATTATGCAGCTTTGCCATTTATCTCTTCAGTTTACCATGACTAGTAAGGACAATTTTGAAATACACAGATCCGATTTTGTTTCAGAATGTAAGAATCATCCTTATGGAATGAGCAGTACCTCACAGAGGAAGACCTTCCTCTTACCGGGGTCAGAAATCTTCTCTTATTAGACCTGATCAGTGAGCTGCAGCCCTTTCAGCCAAATTTCACTCATGCTGTTTTTATGGAGTCAAACTCAGCTTTTCATTCTCTGATTCCCATACAGTTTTAAGTCTATAACAAACCTGAAAAAAGCATATTCCATTAAACATTTAATTGCATGAATACTTTGAACAGCATATTAGTTCCTGCATCTTCAAGAAAGGCAAAAAGCCCTGAACCATCCTCTTGCTCACATGGAAATAAAAAAATTAAATTAATCATAAAACTTGTCCTATGTCCTTCAGACAACCCAGCTCAACAGGTTAAAATCCATGTGTGTGGTACATCTCTTTCAAATATCACCACCTTCTTCACTTACTTGCCAAGTTTTTGATTTGAAATGTGTTGCAATCGTGCTCTCTATACAGCAAGTTGTAATTAAATATAGTTATCTACCTATGGCTTGCTAAAACAAGTCATACAGCTGCAGCTCTCTGCCCCTGTAAGAAAACACACACCTTGCAAGTTAATGATCCTCACACCTACCAGTTAATCAGCAGGCGCAGGGCAAATTCCTCATTCCTCATATAAAACTGGATTTGTGTAGTCCAAGGCTGTTGGCAGTGTTTTCCTTTTTCAAGGCTCAAATGTTGCGTAACACATGCAGAAATTAATGCAGAAAAAGTTGATAAAAGAAAGAGTCACATTCAGGTGACTTAATCTTCTAAATTAACTCTATGTCTGATGTGCATCTATTTTTAAATAAAAAAAAAATTCTGCCACATTGAAGTGGAAGATAGGTCACTGTAAGCCTAGAATGTAAAAAGTCTTTGAAAGTGAGGTGTATTTTAGAGGTACCTAGTCATGTTTCTTCAGGGATGAACTGTTCTGTCATAAACATTCCTCTTCCTTGCTTTAGCTGTAAGACAATGCCTATTGAAAAAGGAGCCGTTTTTCTTTCAAGGAAGACTGTGGTTAAGCAAAAAAATTAGAAAAATTTTTGAATAACAAGTGAAACTGTACCCTTTCTTAGACTATAGGGGAAATGATCAGGTAGAAATTCAGCATGGTCTAGTAGATGGCCCCTCAGAAAAGGAAACAACTTCAGTTTACTTCTTGGCATTAGCTTGTCTCTGCCAGACAGATCTCCCATGTGAGCAGGGATGCAACCAAGAGCTGGGAGTCACTAACCCTTAGAATTACCTCCCTCTTGGTCGTGTGGTTTCCAACCATGCATGGTTCAAGATCAGTTTGCTCCACCTTTCCAGATATATTAGCTCCCACCATAAGAAGAACAAGCAAGGAATCAGGAATCTCTTGGCAGTTTCTAGAAAGGTGATCATGCAGGTGGTGGGAGTTTAGCAAGTCCTTCACTCCTGTGGTGTCTAAAACGGGAAAGTACACAGCCTTTCCATTGCAAAGTCTCGTCTGTTAATTGGAGAGTGTTATGGGACAGCCAGACAACTCTCATTAAGAAAGAAACAAAGTATTACGTATCAATTGCAGTCCAGACAAATGGAGCAAAGGAGATATTTTCAGCGGAGTTCAGCTCCCAGCCACTAATATCAAAGGATGTATTCCACCTGGGCTTCAGCAAAGCTTTTGATACTATCTCCCATGGCATCCTCCTGGAAAAGCTGGCAGCTCATGGCTCGAGCAGATGAACTCTTCATTTGGGTAAAAACCTGTCCATAAGGCTGGGCCCAGAGAGTGGTGGTGAGTGGAGAAAAGGGCAGTCAGCAGGCAGCCACCAGCGGTGCTCCTCAGGGGTCAGTACGGGATCCAGCCCTGTGTGACATCCTGATTAATCACCTGGATGAGGGGATTGAGCGCAGCCTCGGTCTGCTCACAGGTGACACCAGTCTGGGTGGGAGTGTTGATCTGCTGGAGTTCAGGAAGGCTCTGCAGAGGGATCTGCACAGGCTGGATCATGGGCTGAGGCCGATGCTGTGAGGTTCAACAAGGCCCAGGGCTGGGTCCTGCCCTTGGGTCACAACAACCCCAGGCAGCTCCACAGGCTGGGGCAGAGTGGCTGGAAAGCTGCCCACAGGAAAAGGAGCTGGGGGTGCTGGTGACAGGGACTGAACAGGAGCCAGCAGTGCCCAGGTGGCCAAGAAGGCCAATGGCATCCTGGGCTGTGCCAGCAATGGCAGCAGGGCAGGGATTGTCCCCATGTGCTGGGCACTGTTGGGGCCACACCTCAAATCCTGTGTCCAATTTTTGGCCTTTCACTCCAAAAAAAACATGGAAGTGCTGGAGCATGTCCAGAGAAGGGCAACAAGCCAGACAACATCCCTGGAGGTGTTAAAGAAATGACTGGATGTGGCACTTAGTCTAATTGACCAGGCGGTGATTGGTCAAAGGTTGGACTTAATGATTTTAGAGGTATTTTCTTACCTGAATGTTTCTGTGATTATGTGATTCTGCAGTTGCAAAAACTTTGTCTACTGGAAGCACTCGGTCCAGAGTTTCCTTTCCAGCCTTGTAGGAGAGTGTGCCAGGTGTGTCCTTAGGAAAGGAAATCACTGCAGACAGTTCTGGGTTGTCTAAATGGTTAATCCAAGCTCCTTCAACCACACTCACTGCAATCAATTTACCCACTTCTACAGCTGCAGTTCTCACTGGACCAGAAACACCTGACAGATACACACATACAGACAGATGGAAACCAGTCCCAGACTAGCAAGTCTCTTTGCAAGTCATTCACAACATGAACCCCTTTTCATCGCATTCTTTCTAGTAAGCAGAATATTTTTTCACAATGAGACATTGAGATTCTGCCCAGTCACAAAGTCATACTAAGCTAATTCTCAAACACATAAGTTTAATTCTTGTTAGAATAGTAAAAAACTCATCTAAAACTGTAAAGTATCAGTAAGAGAAATTACAAACAAAATTGTTTCTGAGGCAAGAAGACAGTGCCAAGTGACCCAAGCAAAGTGGTTAGGGGATGACAGTCCTCCCTCCTGTAGAACATTGTGCAAATGGGTCTAAAACACTTGTTATGGTGTCTTAGGGGCCTCAAGGGACAAATTAAAAGTGAAATAACAGCCTTTATTGTGAAGCACCTTGCTTTTCAAACATAAGTTATTTTCACACTATTTACATTGGCACCGCTTTGGGAACAGACAGTAACAGCCTTTGCTTTTTAATAGCTTTGAAAATGCTTTAGAGAAATTTGCTCTCATAATGAAGCTATTTCCCATTTGTAATTTTCAAGGGATTAGCTTCCTTATTTTGCCTTGTGTAGAGGCTCAGAAGTCCAATAGAGACATTGCCTGTGTCCTGGACATTGGGGGATATATTTTCTTCTTTTTCTCATTCCTAATGTGAGTTTATCTATTGTCTTCTAGCTATGTCCTGGAAAAAAAAAAATATTTATCTTACTATTATTCACTGTTATTTGGGTTTTCACTTTATGGGGCACATGAAACTAAAGCCCAGTCTCTACCACCTCTATATAAAAACACATCTGTACCATTTCCCTGCATTGTTTATGCAGCCTTGTTTCATCCTTTCAGAGAGCATTACAACAAATAAGAATGGCTACAAACTTGCACAGCTGAGATGATTCCAGGAGTCAGGTTGAGGAAAGATAAATTTGCCCTATCATAATGAGTTTGGGCAAGTGAAGGCATGTGGTTTGTTAAATTAGAGGCTTTTCTGATGTTAATGGCAGCAGGGAGAGTTCTGCAAGACATGCTGGAGTACGGAGTAAGTGGAGGAAAAGCCAAAATCTGGGCAAGTAAGGTTTAAGGGTGAAGAGAGGCGACGCATTTACAGGGAAAGCAAAGTTGTACGTGACCCTGGAACAAGGTGTTTTCAGTCTGGCCACGAGGACTGAGCCATCTCCTTGTGAAACTGAGTTTTCCTGGCTGCCAGACAGCCTTCAGCTTGCGACAGCAAAGACAGGTGCTCAGAAGCTCAAAGTATAAAATACTTTATGATAATATCATGAATAAAGTTTATCTTGTGCTGTTTCCTGTAAAACAAGTTACTGGAAAGACCACATAATGCACCCACCTTTTTACAACTCTGTGTTTTTCTACTACCTATCTTTTGATTTCTCTCTTCATATGGTGCTGCTGGACTCTGCTGTTTTGAGTGTACAGTTAAGAAGTAATATAAGTACCGTATTTATTATTCCTAGAAGTTTTAATGATTATTAACAGTTTTGAAAATGTCATGTCTGCTTAGCTGAACAAGATGTAACAGAGCTAACATTTTGTACTCCTAACAGATTTTGCAAATAATATGGTGCATATTTATTTCACTTAGAACATTGTGTTCCTATTTAAAGCCACAGCTCATGAAGTGAACCAACTATATGTGAATCTTCAGTTTCTGGCTTTCTATCTCAATAGCAAAACTATGTATGATGTATTGTATTAATTTAAGCAAATAAATATGTACTGGAGAAGCTGATGTACTTTGTATTGAAATGGATATGGAGTTCTTGGCATTCTAGGTATTTTATATTTGGTCTGACAAGGTCATTCCTCACTGGGCACCACTGTAGAGTGATTCTTGCAAAGAAAATGCTAATTCAATGATGGAGGGCTAGTTAGAAGACAAGAGCAGAAGAGCTGCCATGTCCTCTAAGGCAGAGAGATAATTTTACCATTACAGAAGACGCAGAGGACATTAAAAATGCTCTGGAGTCATTACGGTATTTGTCAGCTTGGCTTCAGACAAGCTAAGAGAAAAAGATCTTTTTCTCAGAGATTTTTTGAAGAACTGCATCATGTAAAAAGAGAGGGTAAAACAACCAGCGGTAAGGTAAGATTGAAGTTAAGAAAATAGAAATATCATTATACTTAGGGAATAAGCAGAAGATTGGAATAAGAGACTTAATGATACTTTTTCTAAAGGAAAGGGACACTTTTAAATACCAAATAACCTCTTGAATTTGTTTGTTTAAATGAGATCCTGATTGAATTGGCATCACCAGACTTCACAGAGAGCATTTCAAACTTTTTGAGCATAGAGAAAGCAACTGGAATGTTTGTATAACATAAATAATAAAAAAAAGATAGATATTCTCTTTCTAATTCTCAGATGTATATGCCTTAAAAAGTGGAAGAAAACTTATGCAAACACTAGAAAAACATACTGGAGGCAAAAAAAAACCCCACCAGAACTAAGCCTTTGTTCTCTTCCTCATTTTCTTTTGTTTTCCCTGATGCTTTGATGATAGGTAACAACTACTATTGGGATTACAGACTACCTCTACCTGAGGATATGTTGATATATGATAGCAGAGTGACCTAGTTCATTCCCATGTGACTCAATATCAGTGGATCTCGAAGCTTCTCCTTTGGCAGTCACAAAAATATGATTTATAAAAATATATGTTTGATATGTTTCACAAACTTGCTCTTAAGCTTAGTTCAAAACTGACCAATGTTCATTTAAGTTTTCACTTACATTTTCAAACTATCAGAAATTAAGTAGATGAGAAAGAGAGCCTCTCAAATGCTCCCAGGGGCATTTCTGTGGCACTAGTGACATGTTGAAAGGCCCAGAGTACCTAAAGGTATGGAGACAGCCAAATTAATATACAATCTCTCACCAAATTTGTCCCATTAATACACTCCTAGGCTCATGCAGTGTGGTACATCTAAATGTATTTGCCCTCTGGTTCATAAAGTGAAAATCCGATCAAATAACTCATGTAGGACCTCAGTGATTTCAGCATTTGCAAATGATGAAACACACTTCTCATGCTGCTTCTGTATAGGATAATGTGTGATATAATGGTGTATGCTGTATGATGAATCACATAGCACAGATTTTCCTAATGATTGCCTGTAATGAAAGTACAGCTGAATAGAGAAGAGATACATTATGAATGTCTTCTGGTGTCCCATCATTTTGATTACCCTCTCTGAGAAAATACATTAAATCTATCCCATCACAGAAATTACTTAATTTGTACGAAGCCAGGCTTTCCCTTTACTGAATTATTTCCTGTGCTGACATATTTCTTGTACTGGGAACATTTTATTCAATAGACCTTTATCAATTTACATCAGCAGTGAATGTTAGCTTGTGCTTTTGGATTTGGGATTCTGTGATCGTACTGCATTTTTTTTCAGTACTTAAATGCCTTACACTTCTGAATGGAAAATCACTGAGGAATAAATTGTGTTCTAGATGCTAATTAGCCAACTAAAAAATGGCTTGCAGTAAAACTGACAATGATGGAGTTGTGCGAAAATTGGAAATGTATTTCCACCTCGTGGAGAACTGTTATGAAATTAATGGAGATAGGAACTGTCTAAAAATGTCAGAGAAGGTGTCACATAAATGTCTCTTAAAGAAATGTCTCTTAAAGAAATACAGTTATACAAGGTAAGCGGCAGATACAAACTCAGAACAATATTTATCGATACAGAGTGATACGTTGCAAGGAAATTCTGCAAGTTGCTTTATTGTTTACAGAATTTCTACTACAAATTACAAGACTTTTTTAGAAACAATAAATCATGATCTTTTCCATTCATTTCAAAGTTCGAGATGATTTTTCAAAATCAGGCTATAAAGCTAGCCAGCAACATAAATATAATGGCAACTGACAACAGTGGTGCAGTCTTGCTGTGAAGTAAGTTATACTAAAATTTAAACAAGCATTGTGCCTGATCCAATCTATCCTGGAGGCCTGTGAGAGCAGCACCAAGATCAGACGCCTCCAAAATCATACAGGACTGATAAACGTGCGAGCAGACACTGACTGGAAGCTTGGTCTTTGGTCGGAAGCATTAAACGCCATTCCCTAATGAGAGTATTTACTAAAGCTGCCACACAGAAGGTTCTAAAAGGATTGTATGAGGCGGACTTCACCTGAACAGTCAAGACTAGATGCCTATGTCCGGTTGTGTCCCCGCTCCGGGTGGGAGCTGACCCCCAGCTAGCTCGGGTCAACACAGACACAAAGTTTCCAGTTCGTTTTGGCTTCTCAGCTTGGCAGCTGGACCCAAAGGTGACAGTCAACAGCAGCAGAAGAGAAAAGGCTGGCTCTCAGCTTAGCAGGTTAAAGGATGTTTATTAGCAGAGATCTCCAAGCTCCGAGGCGAGCGGCTGAGAGCTTCCAGGCTGAGAACCCAGCGGCTGAGAGCTTCCAGGCTGAGAACCCAGCAGCTGAGAGATTCCAGGCTGAGAACCCAGTGGCTGAGAGAGTTTTCTCCTCCCTCCCACCCCCTATAAGCGGGGGAGGGTCCCAGGGAGGATACAAAAAGACAACAAATCAGGGGATTCAGGGGGTAACAAGGTGTGCCCACCCCCAAGCTTCAGACCACTAAAATCCAGAGCCAAAGGAATTTCCCCCAGGCTACCTATCACCTGAAGCCCTCTCCCGGAGATTTCACAATCCGGGAGGGACCCCAGGAGTGATAGGCAAGCTGCCCCAGAGAGGGGGGTTGGGGCAGAAGGGATGTTACATATCATGTGAGGTATGGGATGATTGACACAAAACACCTTATTATACAGACAACACAAAAGGGATACAGAATTGGGGATACAGTGAAACGCACCATAACAAAAACTTCTTACAAAAATCTAATAAAACAGTTCTGCGCCACCACAGATGCCAGCAAAACTAATTCCGCTGTAGGAACGTTTCCTACAGAAATGTCTGGGTTTGCTCACGACCACAGCGGCTCACGCGTGTTTGTTAGCGGCACGCCGCGGGAGGAACCACCCCCAGCCAGCTGGCAGCGCGGATCAGGAGGGAGCGCCGTGCAAACGTCACCCGTTACACTGCAGCTACTTCGTTTTAAATGTATTATCCCCAGGTGGAGCGAGCCTGCCTAATTTCACTCCGAAGGGGATGAGGAACGTTTGTGCTGCCTGTTCCACCTGCTCTTCTGCAACGTGCAGCTGTAAGACAGAAATATTTTAAGTAGTTGGACCTGTCTCCGTGGTGAACATCTGATGAGGACATGCACTAGCACTCCTGATTTCAGCAGTGACATCAGTGGTCTTCCTACCTGACTTGTGCCAGCAGATCCAATACCCGTACAACATGAAACCCTGTTACTACCCATTCCTGTTGGACACTTACAGTCCTATTTTATTCTAGGGCTTTAATTGTGCATTTTTAAACTTTCATGTAGAGCCAATTTTTGTGTAGATCCTATTATGCATACAGAGGAAAGTGAAAGTTTAATTGCATATGTTTTTGACAGATAGTGACAAAATAGCAAAACATATTTTATTATTCTTCTGCTCCTTTTTTTTTTTTTTTTTTAATCGAAAAAAGAACTTTCTTCTCTTTTCATTTACTTGTTCTCATTAACTCCTTAGGACCCTAGTGCTTAGACCGCCAGTCACCTTTCTACAAGAGATTCTAAATGGTCAGGATGATCTGTGAGAACACTTGCTGCAGAGCCATTTCTGGTTGGACTTGATGATCTTGAAGGTCTCTTCCAACCCACTGACTCTGGGATTCTGTGGTTCTGTGATTCTCGTCTCTGCAGCTCAAGCACCTCAATTACAGTCTTGTCTAAAGGAGAGGAGCAACTGCTTGTACATTAGAAAATTTCCACATTTTGATTTTTTATTTTCAAGCTTCTTCAACTTTTCACCTTCAAGTCTTGTCCCAGATAGCCATGAATCATGCAAAAAGAATTAGGACAGCGGGGAAAGATAGCATAACCATTTTGGAGGTCTACATGATTAATAAAATAGTACTCTTACCAATATTAAATCCCTTCTAAACTGTATAGTAAACATCCCTAAAATTTCTTTCGTTTTAGAGCTGCTTTATGTTGTTAACACGAGGACAAGGCCTAGTTACCCATCAGGAAGAAAGCTGTCCTACCTACACTGGTCAAAACTGAAAGCCCTCCAAAACCCTCTAATTAAATATGTAGATTTTCAAGACGTACTCTGCCTCTTTTTTCTTTTCTTTTCTTTTCTTTTCTTTTCTTTTCTTTTCTTTTCTTTTCTTTTCTTTTCTTTTCTTTTCTTTTCTTTTCTTTTCTTTTCTTTTCTTTTCTTTTCTTTTCTTTTCTTTTCTTTTCTTTTCTTTTCTTTTCTTTTCTTTTCTTTTCTTTTCTTTTCTTTTCTTTTCTTTTTTTTTCCCCTATATTGTATTTTCTCAGTTCTGAGCCTCCTGCCACTTTCTGATTCAGTTACACAGGAGGATGCCTGGAGGCACGGCCATCAGAAGAACCACATCTTCCTCACCCTGTAGCCCTATCCCCTCCAGCCAAGGAGTCTCCTGCATTTTACAAGCTGGTTACAGCACAAAACCTTTTTATCTTGGTCTTGTGGCTTACAAGCCATTGCAACCACGTTCTTGGGAGAGACATGAGGCTTTTTCCCCACTGACAGAGGGTCACAAGCTCCAGACCCTGTGGCTCCCAGGGAGAAAGTAGTCAGGGTTGCCCTGGGGCACACAGCTAAATTGGGGTCAGCTTTGCTCTAGGGAAAAAAAAGGATTGAAAAGGTGTACAAAACAGAGCTATATCTGTATGCCATGGCTACCACTAGTCAGCACCTACAATTCCTCCCATAAAGCTCAGTCTGAGTGGATTCAAGAGGCAGGGTCTTGATTAGACCCACTCTGTACACTGGCTAAAATTATTTTAGGCAATGTGCCTTTCCGGAGAGCATGAATACACTCAGGAGAAGTCAATTAGGCTGAAAACCAGCCCCATAGCTCAGCTGGGAGAAAAATGCAGTCATAACTGAGACACAGCTGTGTGTTTCCCATCTTCTAGCTCCTCTCTTCACTTAGCTCTACCTCCATTTTCTCGGGTCTTTCACCACTGCAGGCTACAAGCCATTCTCATAACACCTTCAGCAACCATCTGACAAGGATATCCAGTCCTTGCGCTCCTTTTCTCATTTTACTCTTATGGGTTTCCAGCGTCTGTAAAGCAAACATAGCACACCCTCAGCTTTAGCTCTGAGCTCTGGGGAGACAGAACCTCTTCCCTTTAGCCCTCCTGAATGCCTCTGTCCATCTCGCTGCTCCCTCAGCAAGGTATCTGGCTGACCTCCCTCACTGAGTGTGTGAGCTCTGTTCTTTCTACACTGGTGGAGACATTTGAACCAATCTCTCGTCCACCTCCTCAAGCCTTTATTTCAGCTAGCCTTTTTGTGTTTGATTATACAATCTGAATAATGTCCTTTTCGGTTGTACATGTAGTTGTTACGGAGCTCGCCTTTGTGAGAGGAGTCACTCGCCTCAAGTTCCACCAGCTGTCTCTTCTAGCAATCTTTTTCCCCCTTCTGCTCTATCTTCCTTTTGCTTATTCTTTCCTCCAGGCAGCTGCTCCTGGCACATCTTCTTAACAAGTGGGAAGCCGTGGGCGGTAATGTTAGTCAGACTGTATGACCAAATATAGAGCAAAACTGCATGCTGCTCCAAAGCGTGTTAAGGTCCACTGTGTGAGAAAGTAACAGTAGCTTGATATTTGAGGTGGATGGGGCTGCAATCTCCATGTCTAAATGTAAATTTTAATTCCCTTCTGGTCTTCAGCCGTTCTATTAATGTTGCTTTTTAAAGGGTAAATTTTAAAACCGTGATCTATGGGAAAGTTGAATTGACTTTCAGAACTGAACTTGCTTTGCCATGAGCCAGGTGTAACACGTGTGAGAGTAAAGAGGACTACATGGAGACAGTTCAGCACCTTTGAACAGCATCTCAGGTCTGCCTCCTGTCTTTTAATGGGCAGCAGATTGGGCCTGATAGCCAGAGCAGCGGTCACCTCATCCAATGGCAATGATGATACCAACCTGAGCTGTTCGTCCTTAGGCAAGGCATGCAGGCAGAACTTACTAGACAACATAGTCAACCCCGCAGCTCAGATGGAAAACAGATTTAGCTCTCAGTTGAGACTGCTCTCAGCAGCTTACATTTTCAGCCCATTACTGAGGAAGGGATGTACCTAAAACAGGTGCCAGTAGACCTTTCAACTTTGAATGCCTGACCAGCTGCCAGTGGTGTATTTACAATAGAAGATAAAATAAGTTTTCTGACAGCCAGGCTTCCTTTGCTCTCTCTTCCTTCTCCCGTAGCTGAGGAGACTCTGATCAGAAAATGTTCCTGTGCTGGTGTCTGACTAGACAGCATTACCCTGGTAAAGTGTAAACCTGACCCAGTTTGACTTGGCTGTTCAATTTTTAATGGCACACAGCCAACTTGCTACCAGTTGGGCTATTCGTGCTGCAATAGGAAGCAATCTTCCTGACATGCAAGCTTCCTTCTTCTTCTGCCTGAGCAGCAGTGTAGTCAAAGATGCTGAGCTAGATAAAGAACAATTTGACCCTATAAAATATGGGTCTTGACCCAAGGCTTTACTTCAGCTTTATTGTGCTAGCCAGGAGAAAAAAAAACTATCATTACCCATGGCAAAACAGAATAGACAAAAGTGAGTTCTAGCAATAGAGAATCATTGTAACAGCTCCTAGAGAAAGCACTTACTCCATATTCAGATGTAAATTCATGACCTGTAAACCCCTGGGAAAAAATGGATCATGAAATGTGGTAACCAAAACAGGAATTCAAGATGCCACTGCAGAGTTTGATTGCATGGAAACTCCTAATCCTGTTAAAGAAAAGTCTGCCATGGGTTTCACAAATGGGTTTCACTAGTCTTGTCACTTGAGCTGGTATCAGTATTCTTCTGGGAAGACAGCAAGTTAGAAAGAGTATCTGTTCCATCTGAAAAGCATCATGACATCAATATAAGCCCTGTGTTTGAATAAGGGTCTCCTTAGGTCCTTACCTGAAGGGGGAGGAGAAGCTTGGAGGAGCAGCAGGAAAAAAAGGAGGAGCCCTTATTTTAGTCTCCAACTGAAACAAAAAACCCCCTGTTACAGCCTATACCCTAACGCTTAAATTTTTTACTATTCCATTGAGCAACTGGAAATCAAAGCCACTGATAAGAAAGACTAAGGAAATTAGAATAATTTGGAGTTTGTAATATCCAACTATAGGCTCTGTACTGTACTCTATTTGCCTAATCCAGAGAGATAAGAAATCCACAACAAGAATGAACTAAGAGTATTCATAGAAGAATATAATACTTTTGGCAGAATAACTTTCTGTCAGAGTTGCTTTATCGTTGTGATCATGGTGGTTTTGAGTCAAGACCCCATAAGAATCTTTTACCTCTTGCTGATCATTTCCACCAGTTTCCACCAGTTTTCCTGGAAAACTGAAAGGTGAATTAAGGCAGGGGATATTCTCACTAAGTTTCACAGTAGGATATAGGTGACACTGTCTTGAAACAGTCCAGACCAGCACCTAGGGAGCTTCCTCAGGGATGAATACTGTGTTTGCCAATCAACTCGGTCACTTTGCAGATGACTCCAGTCTGGGTGGGAGTGCTGATCTGGTGGAGTTCAGGAAGGCTCTGCAGAGGGATCTGCACAGGCTGGATCATGGGCTGAGGCCGATGGTGTGAGGTTCAACAAGGCCCAGGGCTGGGTCCTGCCCTTGGGTCACAACAACCCCAGGCAGCTCCACAGGCTGGGGCAGAGTGGCTGGAAAGCTGCCCACAGGAAAAGGAGCTGGGGGTGCTGGTGACAGGGACTGAACAGGAGCCAGCAGTGCCCAGGTGGCCAAGAAGGCCAATGGCATCCTGGGCTGTGCCAGCAATGGTGTGGCCAGCAGGAGCAGGGCAGGGATTGTCCCCCTGTACTCGGCAATGGTGAGGATGCACCTCAAATCCAGTTTTGGGTCCTTCATGACAAGAAAAACGTCAGGATGATGGAGTGCATCCAGAGAAGGGCAACAAAGCTCTTGAAAGGTCTGGAGCACAACTCCTCTAAAGAGTGGTTGAGGGAGCTGGGGCTGCTTAGACTGGAGAAAAGGAAGCTCTGGAGAGCATTATTACTCTCTGCAACTATTGCAAGGAGGTTGTAGTCTGATGGGGATAATCTTCTTCTTCCAAATACTAGACTAAGAGAAGTAGTACCCAGGTTGCTCCAGGGAAGGTTTAGATTGGGTATTATGAAAAATTTGCTCACAGAAAGGGTTGTCAAGTGTGGACTCGCCTGCACAGGAAGTGGTTGAGTCACCACCCTGGGGGTGTTTAAAGGATATGTAGGCACAGCACCGAGGGACGCATTTTAGTGGTGGACTTGGCAGTGTTATGACTCGATGATCTAAAAGGTCTTTTCCAATATAGGTTCTATGATTCTATGCCTTTCTGGAGGCGTGCTTGACATCACTGGGGAGCACTGCAGGGAGAGAAAGATACAGTGACGTGTTCTGCTATTTATGTCAATGCACAGTATGCATGGAGAAAAAAACAAGTTTCATTTAGGTCCTTGAATTGCCTACTTTTTTCTGCCTAGGATAAATACTGACTTGTAACTGTGTAAAAAAAAAGCTGAGGAGGAGAGTTTGAAAAGGCAGTGGACTTTAGAAAAGCAATAGCTTTGAATCAGACGTCAAGTACCCTGAGGTGTATGTATCTGCTTTCAGCCAAGAGTCTTTACATAAAACATGTTAAATCTGTAAAGTTTGCGATTGAGGGTGTGTGTTTACAAAAAAAATACATAAAATTCTCTCTCTTTGAATATAGTAGGGACAAGCAAAGGGAGGCAGCTTCTTTGTTCAGAAAATCAAATCTGTTTTAAGCCAGTATTCTGTACAAAATTAGAACATTCTCTCCCACTCTGGATCTTTTCCAGGACCATCCATCCTTCTGGTACTTCCTTGGTTGGTTCTGGCTCTTTTTTGACTGCATTTTTGTTAGATTCACGTCACATTTACACATATGCACCTTTATGATCTGGTCTCAACCAGTCATCTGTGCTTGCAGAATGTCCCAAATAAAGCTTTTTGACTGGTACAGACCAGGTTTCCTTAAAACCTTGCTTGTGACTCGGATAGCCATTTCTACTGTTTTATCCCTTGCTAAACAGAAAGGTATCTGATAATTTTCTTGGTGAGATTTATATGGGAGTCTACCAGCCTGCTGTACCGAGGTTTGAGAACCAGCAACATGTCAGATTATGAACCCTGATAGTTACCAGCATCATTTAACCTAGAAGTGTTGTATTTGTTAGGAAACAAATTTACGTATGCAGGAGTTTAACTCTTCATTGAGAAGATGAATATGAACTATATACAAGAACATATGTAAATAGGAGCATTCTTACAGATTTAGATAATTAAATGCCACAGTACTGTGAGTAGGACTTGATTAAATTCCCCTTGAATGTGAATTAAACTAGACAAAAATTATGATTCTTAGAAACAGTACACAATAAGGTTGAAAGCAGCTTGCCTTAGGTACTTTAAAATTAATTGTGTTTCACACCTCTGGGTGTCATCTTTTGTGTCTAAACCTCTGTGACTCCTGTGAAATGAAATGTCCACTCGGTGTAACACTAATATATACTGACATGCTTGAAGCAGTATGTAATAAGCATTCAGCATTATTCTGAAAATTACTCCAGCTGATGATACACAAACCAGAAGGTATAACAATACAACCCATTTGCCAAAACTGCTCTTAGCAGCAATGGCTGAGAGTCAAAACCACTCCAATTTAGTAAATGCTTGGCTGCTTGGAAGCGATGCATATCCCTAGCTAGCCCAGTCCAAGAATCAAATTGGAGAGTTAGTTAATTCATCAGTGGGAAAGGGGCATGAGTAAGCTGAAACCATTAAAAGCCAGCTGAAATCATTAGTATAACTGAAAAGTAATTCGAAACATTGCCTCAGAAAATGCTTTCTGAGCTCAAGTTTTCTAGGGTTCCTTTTCAGCAAATGGACGGCAGTAGTTGTCTTAGCCTCCAAATCTACTCTCCCTGTTCCTGTGATTCATTCTCAGAGAGAACAGACACACACATCACATCCCTCTGCTGGTTGTGCAAGGAGACTCTTCCTAGTGAGTACCCAACTTACCTGGATAAAAGTTTGTAGCAGATATATGAACTTCTGGTCCACAAAATGTTTCAGTACCGTGCAAATCTACGTCACACACTACACTACAAATAAAGAGCTACTGGTGTTTCTGTTTGGTGCCCAGAAACATCTATGAGCGCAGCTTAGGTTACTTATGTAATATAAATTAATGACATCAAGTAACTTTTTTTTTCTTTTTTCTTTTTTTTTTTTTTTTTCCCCAGAATAGATTCCAAAATTCAGTCTGAAGATTTTCTGAATTAAAAATCTTTCTGACTGCAGATGTTTTCACTGGAGCCAGTATAGCTTTGCAAGAGAGAAACAGATTGATTTCAAACAACTTTTTTTTTTTTTTTTTTTGGATAGAAGTTACTCAGAAAGCAATTTTCAATTGTAGCTACTCCTGATCTTACAAAAACTTCAACTGTTCTCTAAAACTTAAAAGCTGTGATGGTTACATGTACAGTACTGTGTTCCTTTGACTTTTCCCCTTCCTTTAAAATGTAAACCCATGACAGATCCTTCTATTTGTTTATCTTTCGCAGCACAGAGCCATGCACATTTCTTGTCCTATACGAATGATTAATAATGTCATGACTTTTAAGCCACTGACTATGAAGAAAGACTTCACTTCTTACCCTCTGCTTCATAATTTGGAGTCTCCCACCCCCATCCATGACACACAGGTCTGTCATTCTCTTTCACTGTCATTTCCTTCTATTTTATCTAAGTGTTTCAGGGTTTTCCCCAGGAAATTCTTTTCAATTCATTTTTAGTGCTTTTAAGGGAGCAAACAAGATGAAAGCTTAAGGAAAAAAAAAAGTTGTCTTTCTTGACATTGTAAATATAGCTGATGTTTCCCTTTTTGCAACTATGTGGGATGCAATCTGAGAACTATTAAGGTAAATAGTAAAAAGACTTAGTTTTACAGCACTGCAGACGCTGCTGAAACTGAGTATGGTTCTAAATCACATGTTGTGATTGCTCTAAATATGTTCTAAAAAGCAACACAAAATCAGAGAAACAGAACGAGGGATTTCAGTGGATATATAAAACCTAATTACTCCTTTTCCAAGCAAGTAATGTAAAACATTTAACAGTTTGTTGGTTCTTAATAATACCTTTAAAACTAGGAATATAACTTCACTGCCTTCTTTATGGTGTATATTTTTCTGGTAATAATAATTTAATGTTGAATTTTTCTTACATGAGAGGTTGTTAATGAAACTCGTAAAAGAGATAAGAGTAATTTCCTTTTCTATAGCTACTTTTGTGCAATAAGCAGATGGTAAAAGGTCTCTCCACACGTTTTACTGGCACCAACAGCCTCATGCAGACACTTTACTGAACGTTGTCTTCCAAAATACCCATTTGATAAAGAAACAGCATGGTGAAAAAAGAGATAATCCTGCGGTAATCAGGAATTCCTTCACCTTCTCTTAGATCTTCCTAAAGTATAGGAATTAATCTAACTAGTGGGAAAAATTGAGACATAGGAATTCCCCTTGTTACCATGGAAACTACCAGTTTTCTGACTGACAAAAGAAAATAGATTTGTTGTATTAATAATTTCAGCATCTGAAGAGAACACAGTATTTATGGAGTTGGAGAATCACAGGAGGAGTGGGGTTGGAAGGGAACTCTGGAGGTCATCTCAACCAACATCTTTTTCAAAATGGATCCGGCTAGATCAGGTGCCTGAAGATGCCAGGGATGAAAACTCCACCGTCTCTCGGAGGAATCTGTTCCAATGCAGTGGAATTCTCCAGTGAAAACAGTTTCTTACTCCTGTGTTCTGGTTTGTTCCTGTTCCCTCCAGTCCTGTCACTGTGCACTTCCATGACGGGTTTGGCTTTGGCTCCACTGAAGATAACTTCCAACCACTCATCCCACTCTCTGCAGTGTTGCACTAGGGCTTTGGACTTGTTCTTGCTAAACACTCTGAGGTTCCTGACACCTCATTTCTACAGGCTCTTGAGAATTCCAGCTTCTTTTCAGCATGCCCTCCAGCATATCTGCCACGCCCTGGCTTGATACCCCTGGCAGGCTTGCTGTGGGGTAATTTAGGATAATCCAGGTCATTAACGGAGACTTTAAGCAGGATGGGTCTCATATGGGTTCCCTAAGAAGACACAGTGAGGAACCAGTATGGATTCATCTGTACTGACGGTCACACAGCCCTCGAGTCCTGCAATCACATGCCAGTTTTCCATGTACTTGACACCATCTGCACATCCAATCTCTAGCTCACCACCTTGGGACACCACGGGAGATCATGTCAAAAGCTTTGCAAATTGTGGTGCAGCTGTCTCATTACAGCAGGGACCTTTGAGCTGCTAAAGATTAATTTTGTTCTCTTGATTTTCTCCTGTTTATTTTAATTTCTTTTCTAGTTTGTACCCTCCTGCTTATATGCAGTTAAAGCTTCTGGTTTCTGCTGTCCACTTGGCACAGTGCTGTCTGAAATCTCAAGAAATGTGAAAAGGGTAAACGGAAGGACAGGGGCCCATGAAAGGAGACCTGCACTCGCTGTCTTATGGCTCCTGCAAGTTGGTTCAACATGGATATGAAACATATTTTTCTGTCAGAATGCTATTTTTCTTTACTGGCTAGGTTTCTTGGCTGCCTGAAGCCTCTGGGAAGGCACTATTTATTCTTCTCTTCTGAAAAGAAAGACATTTTTTTTGTGTTTGCAAAGCCAAGATGTGTGATAGAAGATACTGTTTAATCATGGCTGAGAGATAACAGTTTGCAAAGATATTAATCAGAAAAGAGGTCTTTAATTCCAGCTGAAATACAGTAAACTTCAACCAGAATGAAAACTTTTACTGATTTATAGGAATTCCATTATTTGCCCAAAATAAGGGTTAATTTTTCTTCGTGGAAGACAGAACATACTTGGGGAAAATATTCATTAAAAAATTTAGTTTTCTGACAAAGATCTGTTTAGCCAGAAAATATTTTCAATCTGTTGTCTGAGGCTAGGTGTGGTGAGTCTCTAGAACCTAGTTGAAAATTAAGTCATGTCCTTTAAAAGTAAAGACAGAACTGATGACACTTATGTGCCTTTTTTTAATGCCCCACACCACTCCTAATAAAATGTCTGCCTTTAAACTATTAGTGAAACTTTTGCAGCAGTTATTCAAATAAATATCTCAAGTATATGTTTGAATACCCAATATTAATAATAATAATAATATCAATAACAATAACAACAAACTATAATAATTAAATCATCATAATAATAGTTCATAATATATAATGGTGAAATTATTATATTATTATATAATAATTCTATAAATTTAATATTTTATTGCTATTTTTATTTCATAATATAATATTATTTAGTTATGTTTTATATAAAATATAATAATAATTATTATTCTCAGTATTGCTGTTGTTGTAAAACACATCAAACAGTGTGGAAGATCCATTTATTTCCTTACAAATCCCTAATAAAGGAGACCAACGCAGATTTACAAAAGTTAATACAGTTTTGTGATATGTCCAACAACCACGTGACCTCACGAATGACTGATGGACTCCAACAAATCTCCTTTGCATTTTTTCTCAGGATGTTGCACTTACTTCCTTGAAATTTGCAGAAAAATTATTAGAATTCTAGCTCCTGTGTCATCCTTGCATGACATCAGTTCTTGCAAATCCCTTATTAACACATAACTAGGTAGTTCCCATTTGAATTTGTGTAAACATTTTGTGCTATTCAGCTAAAAAAATCACTTAATTTTGCACCTGTCCCTTCCTCAGTTTAAATAATGCGCACATATTTCTCCTTCCTGCTATTGTTCTTCCATCTGGGAAAAGTAAGAAGATCCACAGTGGGCTCCTCGTCAAGGAAATTCCATTAATGTATATTGGAAATCTGCACAAATAATAAATGACTTAGCATGGAGATGTCAATGTGTCTTGGTGTCAGTCTGCCTCTTAATTGGAAAAGGATGACTATTTATATTGCACAGCTGCTTATTCTGATGGAAACTACATTCCCTCCAATCACACACAACGCAGGAATAATTTTAAGAGCACAAGTTCCAAAAAAATAGTTTTTAAAGCATTAGTACAAAGTTATTGTAATGGCTAAACTTTTTTATTGTGGGGTCTAAGGCATCTCTAGTCACCCTTGTAGCAAATGTGAGGGAGAACATCAGCTCCTCTCAGGACAAGCTGCAGATTCCGTATGACACCAGGCTTCCTAGCTGAGCATCCTAAATAAGTTGGAAAAATAACATTTTCATACAATGATGCAAGATCTTGGAGGGAGCATTAAGAGCATCATTCCTTCCGTGATGAAACTTTTGTAACTAAGGTGATGTATTAAGGTCTGGTTTTAGTCCTGTTGAAGAGACAAAGTGCAAGAACAGAGAACTCTGACTTTCTGATTCTGCATTTAGTGAAGAAAAGTTTCAGTTTTGTACACTGGAATGTGTTCGTACAGCATGTGAGCATTTTTCAGACATTTCAGGAGTTTTTCAAAGTACAGTATTGCTCATCTAATATTTGACTCCTGGCTGATGAAAACCATGGACACCAAATTTTGGACACCCATAGAAAACAGTATAACGTATTCAGAATAGAAAAGGCCATCGTGTTTAGCACATACAATGGGAATATTTTTTTTTATTATTATTATTTAGCATTTTGGTTATACGTTTATTTTGAGTCAAAAGAAGTAAATATATTTAACCACAAAATTCTTCTAATTGTTCATTTATGTGTAGAGGTGGATGGATGAAGGTCACTATAACCTCTGGGGTGTCTTTAAAACCATGCATAAATGATTTCTAGCATTATTCTGTATTTTCATTGCAGCTTGAAACTGTTCGAAAAATGCAATCACTTTGCTAGAATAACAGTTTATGAAGTTCTTTAGAGTAAATGTCTCATGCTCTAAATGATAGAGGGCATATTTTTATTTTATCAGCGTCACACTGAGAAAAATATTAATTTTGTGAACAAAAGCTTTTACACAAGAATGTGTTTCCTGTCTTCTGATAGCTGAAACTAAGCTTAAATTGCAAAAGCAGCAGTGGGGTTTAAGCAGATCATCTTCTAAGTACTTACAAGTTTATTGCAGCCAATAGATGCCTGTTCTATCAGCAAATGCAGTACAGAATTCAGCAGGTATTCAATAAATACAAACCAGAGTTTGTATTTACCTGCAAGGTATCCATAACAGCAATATTTTTGTACAGGGGTTGAGAGAGAGAAGAATCATGCTGAAAGTACCTCTTGTGGGTTGATGCTGGTGCCAGGCACACACCAAAGCCCCTCACTCACTCTCTCCCCTCTGCAAACTGCCCAGAGGAGAGAAAACTTAATGAAAGGTCCATGGGTTGAGGTAAGGACTGGGAAAGATCCAAATACCATCACAGGCAAAACAGGCTCAACTCAGAGATATTAAGTGAATTCATTACTAAAAAAATCAGAGCAGGATAATGAGAAGTAAAATAAACCCTTAAAACCACCTTCCCCCCACCCCTCCCTCCTTCCCAGCTCCAGCTCCTACCCCAGGGCACAAGGAGAGAGGGAATGGGGGCTGTGGTCAGTTCCTGACCCAGGGCTTCTGCCACTGCTCAGGGAGAGGAGCCCTTCCTCTGCTGCACTGTGGGGTCCCTCCATGGGAGACAGATCTCCATGAACTTCTCCATCCCAGGGGCAACAGTCCTCCCCAGACTGCTCCAGGGGGTGCAATCCTTCAAGGACAGGCTGCTCCAGCCTGGGAGCAGGGCCCCTCTCTCCATGGGTCTCCCACAGGCTCACAGCCTCCTCTCAGGCATCCCTCTGCTCCAGCCTGGGCTCCTCCATGGGCTGCAGGTGGATCTCTGCCTTCCCCATGGATCTCCATGGGCTGCACCATGGGCTGCAGGGGAATCTTGGCACCTGGGACATCTCCTGCCCCTCCTTCTTCCCCGACCTCCGTGTCCCCAGAGTTATTCTCACACGTTTTCACTCTGCTCTTCTCTGGCTGCAATTACAACTGTGCAAATACAACAGCTTTTCCCTTTCTTTTTAAATCTGATATCACAGAGAAGCTAGCACCATTTCTAACTGGCCCAGCCTCTGCCAGTGGCACATCCATCTTTGGAGCCATCCTGGAGCGGCTCTGCCAGACATGGTGGAAGCTTCTGGCAGCTTCTCACAGAAGCCACCTCTGTGGCCCACCTGCTACCGAACCCTGTGCATCACCATCAGGCCATGCAAACCCAACACATCACCTAAAATACGGCAAGGAATTGGACGTAGCTAAACCGCGCCTACTGGGTCAATGACAAACTTGCAGTTGTCCTAACGCATCAGAAATATTAATTACATTCCTCCTTACATCCAAAGTATGTAAAGAATTGTTTTTATTTATGAAATGAATAAAATAAATAGACAGTAAATTTTAGGTAACTATTACCTAGATGAAACATTTTCTCCTAGTTTTTGGGGGGTTGGTTTATTGGGGGTTTTGTTTGTGGCAGGGGTTTTGTTGTTTGTTTGTTTGTTTTTTTCATGTTTGTTTGTTGTTTTGTTTGGGGGTTTATCTGTTTGTTGTTGTTGTTCCTTTCAGGAAGGTGGGTTGTTTTGTTTTGTTTTTTTTCACTATATGAATAGATTTTGTTCTGTGGAATATCCAGTATAACCAGCGCTTGCTCTTTGGGTCCCCAGCTGAAGGAAGTTTCTCCTGTGTACATACAGTTTGCTTTAACTGGTCTCTTTGTATGTGACATAGAGGATTTTGAGATACAGCCCTTTCTTCATTGTTTGAAAAATTCTTGCCCTGTCTTCCCTCCATTTTGCCTTTTGCTTTTGCTGATTCTGCATGATGATGATATCTGTATTGCCAAGTCTGATTCCAGATGTAAATGCTTTGAAATACTGTGAGCTGATCTCACATTATTTCATTTACCATATTTTGAAATGCAGATGCAATTACCTGGTCCCATGAAACAGCAAAATACCGTTCTGTGGATTTGCCCAGTTTCTGTCCATGCTGCCGAAATTTATAGCCTACAACCACAGCGTAAAGTTTACGCAGACAAAAAGATGTTCTATGCCAGAAGACCAGTGTCACATTCATCATAAAGGAGAGGAAGTGCACAAAGCACCAGCTGGCTTCAGTGGAGTATGCAAGCAGAACATTTTTTTACTCAGAAAGCCCTTTGGCCTTACTCGTTTTCAAACATATGAATCCAACAGTAGAGTTAATCACAGTCCAGCCCTAGCTTTGCAAAAAAAAGACGTAGATGGTTCCAGATGTAGCAAGACACCTTTACCACTGTTTTGCTGTAAAAATTTTTTATTCAGTGTTTCAATTCAGACCCTACATGTACAGGAACAAGAGGCAATAAAGAATGGCTGCAGCTACAAGCAGCAGCAGCTGCAGTTGCGAAAATGCAGGAAGAAAGATCCCTCTGTAGCAAGGTGAAAGTCTCTGCCTCTTCTCTTACCTGGCAGAGCAGGAGACGTGTGCTGAGCAATAACACTGCCCCAACAGAGAGAGACAGATCTGTGTGCAGAGATAAAAGATCAATACAGGGGGAACTGCTTCCTTGAAGGACAGGGCATACCAAAATAACCTTGCCAGTGATGAGGCATGAATCTTAAAAAAAAAAAAAAAAAAAAAAAAAAAAGGAGCAGCATTTATTATTGACTCACACAATGAGGAAAATAACTTAGGTTAGACCAGGTCAAAATTAGGTTTGTGCAATAAATTGCAAATCTGCTGTGTATTTTTCTATGCTTCTGGATTGAATTTGTCTATATTACTCAGAAAGGCAGCTTTAACAAATATCTGATATT
Organism: Hirundo rustica; assembly: GCF_015227805.2. Taxonomy (NCBI): domain Eukaryota; kingdom Metazoa; phylum Chordata; class Aves; order Passeriformes; family Hirundinidae; genus Hirundo; species Hirundo rustica. The sequence continues at coordinate 4,214,482 of NC_053488.1, read as the reverse complement.
CCCTGCTTTATAATTCCATTTGTCCCCTAAAGGTCATTTAGAGAAACAGGAAGCATTTTCATGTATTAAGCTTCTGCTTATTGTTTAAATAATAACATTTGCTGACCTGGCCTTTTAAACCCATTTACAAGGTCTACAAACTGGGTGCTTGGTGCTGGAACCCAGTGAAAAATTCTCTTATAGCAGGAGTAATCAGAGCTGAAATGAAACAAAGTGGCACATAGTAATTTACACCAATGGGTCAGACTTTCATATTGTCTTGAGTTTCTGCAAAAGTCCAGGTGCTTCATTTATCTGAATGAAGTAACCTGAGATACTGTAATACAAAATTAGATTTATTTCAAGATAATATGTGTTTTATGGGAGTTTTCAAATTAATTGTCAAGATTTCAGAATCTTTGGATTTACAAGGTATGTAGGAAAAATACAAGACGCTTCCCATCCTTCTAACACACACATATTTCTGGTACAAAGGAAGGGTTTGTGAAGTAAACCACTCTGGTTAGGTTCACTTCGAGTGACTTGACTATGACTTGACTGACAAAATCTTTTTACTAATTTCACAGCAGGAAGTCACCAAGATGCCATATAGCTGCCAGCCAAAACTACCAGAGACAATTTTAAGGAAGGCATCCAGTCTGAAGTGTCTGACTTCTGGGACACCTTACCTTGTTCAATTTTCTGAGCTGCCAGGCAGCGTAGAAAATCCATGTGAAACAGTATCTGAAATTCTGTCCCTAAATTTCCAGGGACAGTCTCTTTAAAACTGAGGCAAATATCAACATTTTGGTTATAAGTATGTATTTGTCCATAAGACACATGGAATAGTCCCTTTACATGACTGTTACTCCTTAGACCCTCGGTGTTTCTGGCTAGAAGCTGAGGAATCAGGATGGCCAAATTATCTCTGAGGAACAGATTTCTGTTCTCACATGAGTTTTTGGTTATGGTCGCAGCATCGTTTTGAGAATACAACTCTACTTGCACTCAAATCAGAGAGATGGCAGTCTCTCATGCTATCCACAGGAAATTTTCTAAGGTAGTGCATAGTAGACCTGATTCAATTATTCAGCATTACAATAATTTTCAATGTGTTTCCTTTTATACATGTATATTTTTGGAAGCATACTGGGCTATTTAACAGGGAATCATGGGTGTTGAAAGAAATGGGAAACATTCTTGGCATAATACAAACTAGATGATTTATTATTGGCCTTACTCATTTCTTTTATTTACCGTGATTCACATCAGGAATTGTGACTGCAACCAGGATAGGAAAACAGCTCTGATGAAGTAAACGCACAGTGATGTCCTTTTCTTCTGCCATGGAGAAGCAGGTCTTGTTTCCTCTCCCCCAACACCCTGTTTTTGTGGGTCTCCTTTCTGAGTGTGCAAGTTTAAGACCAGAAATATTAAGAAACCGAACAGAAGAACAGAACAGCATGACCCTAACTTGCTGCTCCCAGGCTGCCTCCATAAATGTCTAGACTAATTACAGGAGCACTCTTGCTCAAAGCACACACTAATGGCCTGACCTACTATTTATAGAAATGGCCTTGAATATTTGAAAGACAAAAACCACAGGTGTAAAATATTCCCTGCAGCTAACAGGAAGACTTTCAGCTTTTAAGCCTCTAGGCAAACAAGCATTACAGCAACATGCATGATAACAGGGAAACTGAACACAGTTTTGGACCTCTTGCTAGATTACAGGGCAGCAACATGACCAAGCACAGCACAATGGAGGAACAAAATCACACCTGGCTCCATATGTGAGCACGAGAGAAAAGAAACACTCTGATATGTCAGCTGGGGACTGGAGCAAACATCTGACTGCTCAGACTGGGAGAGAAACATCCAAACCAGAGTGAATAAGAGACAGCATAGCAAGAACAGTACAACTTATAAGCCTTATAACCTACTCTCACACAGGAACAATCAGAGCCATGCTGGATATTGCTTCTTATTGCTGTTATTTTGGCAGCATGAAAAGCCTTTTTGTGATCTGGACATTTCTAGATATGTCATCAGGATCTGGGAAAAGCTCATCAGACAAATATCCTTTGGAAAAACTTCATGAACACTCCAGCCCCTAGGACTTAAAGGAAAGAACGTGGCTAACCATGTAAGTATTCCACCAGGGAATAGGAAGTATTGGTTCAGGAAGTTGCACATATGCTCTGACACTAAGGAAAAGATATTTTAAAAGAATAGCGTAAATAGCAAAAGAAAGTTAATGAAGTATATGGGGCTTCAAGCTGTGTACTACTTTTTGTAAGGAACTTACCTTAGCAGAAGGTGACTGTTTGTATTTACCCAGTAGGTGAGAAATAGTCTGTGGACAGAATAGAATGGAGCAGCAGCGAGTTACTTAAAATCACCTGTCAGCGCAAAAACAGCTCTTCACTTCACTCTCTGGAGATCACAGGATTCTTTTAGGCACCCCAACTTAGGGACAAAACAATGAAAGGTAGTTACCATTGCAAGCTCTAATTTGGAGTGGTTCTCAGCCCATACTTAATAACACTCACAGTCATTTTAGGGGTAGGCAAGAACAAGAGATACCTGTAATCATGTGCAAAGCAAGAGAGCTAACTGAAAATATCTGCTTCTTAAAAGGAGTAAAATGAAAGAACAAGGCTTGTTTTGCTGGTAAAAGAGGGAGCTACATGGCTACATCGCACAGGCAAGGCTTTTAATTTCCTTTCTCTGATGATATTTCATGCTATTCTCTGCTAATATGTAATGGGGGGTAGGACAAGGTGACCTCCAGAGATCTCTCCCATTGTAAGTTACTCTACAGTTCAGTGCTTAGTTTGCAAGGAAAAAGAAAAAAAAGAAAAAAAAAAAAAATCAAAATAGAGGCATCACTAAGATAGTTACAAACACAGGTAAAAAAAGGAAAAATCGAAAACTTTGGTAATGTAAATATTACAAGGTGCTTCCCATCACATTCTTCAAGATAGGAAACTACTTTGCCTGGAAATGCACGGAAGATAAAGATACAGGACAACTCAAGGGAGAAATGCCTTGCAGTCCAACCAGTGGAGCCCATGCAAAAGTGCATGTGGTGTAAACTCTCAGGCCTGAGATTTGGCATGCTGATGTTTTCATCTGTGTGACTGTCCAGAAAGTGCTGCATTAGGGTAACAGACACTGCAGGTTCTTTCCTAAATTCAAGCATATGCTTTTCTTAGCATTTTGTAAAAAATTTTTCAAAGTTTTTATTTGCCAATGCTTACAAATCTTAAACTCTTCCAAAGGGTAGTAAAAGTGCAGCAGAGCAAATTTTGTGGTCTGAATTTCCCCTGAAAGTACCTAACCACTATGGCAATTCTGTAGATGTATCATCCTTTCTCCATCACAGTTCTCTTTTTCTGTCATTCTGATGTGAGAACTGATAAAGCTTCAGACATAAAGAAGAAGTTCTTAATAATGTCTCTGCCTTTTATTTCTCCTTTTTATTCCTCCCTTCCCTTTACCCCTCCCCAAGTGATGGCATTATAGAGAAGGAGGATGAGAAGTTTCCTAAACTATTTTGCTCATGTTTAAGCATAAACTCAGGACTTTTTTAATTATGTAAAGTGAATTTGTGAACGGATTCTCTCTCCTGTTGTAACAAGTTATGCTGGACTCTCTGTCTCCAGTTCTGCAGCACAGGATGGATGAAAGGACTGCAGGACCATTCTTCCTAAAAGTTAAATCAGCAACAACAACAAAATTTAAAATCTTGCCATCCAGAGCAAGATTTTTTTACTATTTATAAAGCTGAAAGAAGTGTTAGAGCATTTGCAAGTACTTATGGATGGAATAATTGCAAGGGAGATTTTACTAGGTGCACTGGTTTGGGCTGAAGTAGAATTCTCATCTCAGTGGCTGGAATGGGGCTGTGTTTTGGATTTGTGCTGAACTCGGGGCTGATGATACAGAGATGTTTTTGTCACTGCTGAGCAGGGCTTGCACAGAGCCAAGGCTTTTCCTGCTTTTGGTACTGCCACATGGGGAGGGGACTGGGGGTGCCTGGGAGGAGACACAGCCAGGACAGGTGACCCCAGCTGACCAAAGGGATATTCCAGACCATGTGGCACCGAGCTCAATGCATAGAGTGGGAAGAAGAAGGAGGAATGGGGGCACACCTGGAGGGGTGGCATTTGCCTTCCCCAGTATCCCTTTGCGTCATGAGGCCCTGTTCTCCAGGAGAATGTCACGGCAACACATGCCCATGGGAAGCAGTGAGTAGATTCCTTGGTTTGCTTTGCTTGTGTCCACAGCCTTTGCTTTCCCTATTAAACTGTCTTTTTCTCAGCCCATGAGTTTTACAGCTTTCATACTTCCAATCATCTCCCTGATCTCTCTGGTGGCGGAGTGAGGGAGCAGCTGTGTGGGGCTTGGCTGCTGCCTGGGGTAAAACCATGGGAATTCTCACTCGGCTGTTTCAAGTGTTACTATTAAGTTATCTTTTGCAATAGTCTTTTCTAAAATTTTCCATCAAGATTGGTGCTGCCAAGTCTCCTGCTACAAGATATACCCACTTCCTAAAGCAAATGGGATAATTTGCTAGCCTGAATTTCCTGGCAGCCACAAGACTGGTGATTTTATATTTCATTTTGATGTTGCAGTTTCTGCTGGATACGATTGAGGCCCCAATCTCTCTTCAAGCATCTCACACAGGTCAGCAGGAGTGAGACTCCACAAACTTCCCTCAATTGCATAGAAACTCAAAACAAGGACTAGCTTACCACTTAGGAAACAGGACACAAAAAGTTCAACTTCCAGTCTATCTAGAACAAAAAACTTGGAAAAACCACCTTCATGTAAATCAAGATGGCAATTTCTTTTCTGGGCCAGGTGCTGAAGTGCACGCAGGGGCTGGCTCCTGCAAGTATACATCCCCTTGTGGTGGAATTAGCCAGACTAGCTATCACCATGACTATTTGTAGAGCACAGGGTTGTCATATGATTTGAGAATTTGCACTGCTATATTCTGGGTAGAAAAGGGGCCACAGAGAGGCCAGGTTTGAGTCCAGAATTTCCACGGTAACTCATAACCCTGACACTTCAAGTGAGCATTGGGACCAGCATAGGTAATCACCAGTCTCAATATCAAAGAGACTAAAAAGAGAACCTTTTCTGTACAGTTGTGTAGAAGACAGCTACATCATGGTGTTCTGGGAATATGAAAACTTCCATTGTTTCTCACAAGACAGGATAGTCAGCAGGTCATCCAGGTATATAACAGAACAATTCAGTTTGAAATGGACCTCCAAATCCCAGCTCAGAGCCGGTCTAATAAGGTCAAGTTTCTTAGGGCTATGTCCACATTCCAGCTGAGCTTTGAAGGCCTCCAAGAATACAGATTTTACATCCTCTTTGGGGAAACGCTTTCAGTATTTGATCGTTCTTATGATAACTTCTTTTATCCCAGTACCTGACCAGAATGTCCCATGTTTCAACTTGTGGCCATTGTGCCCAATCCTATCAGCATTTCTGAAAACAGTCTAGCTCCACCATCTCTTTCTCATCTGATCAGGATCCTGCAGACAGAAATAAGGTTTTCTCAAAGCCTTCTCTTCTTAAGGCTGAGCAAACACATTTCTCTCAGCCTTTTTTTCCTCTGACAACTTGGTGGAAAAAGGCAGGGTGCCTCAGTCTTCTCCCTGTCATTTATCACTTGTTCCCCTGTCCCACTGACCAGTAGGGTCACACTCTCCTCAAGATTTCTTTTGCTGCCAATACCCTCAGAAAAGACCTTTCTTCCCACCCTTCACATTCTTTGCTAGCTTCAAGTGCAACTAACCTTTGGTTTTCCTGACTCCACTTCTGAATGCACAGGCAAAGTCTTTGCACTCCTCCTTGATAGCCTACCCTGCTTCCACCTTCTGTGCGCTACTTTTTTGTGTTTGCACGCAGTCAGGAGCTCTGTATTCATTTTGGCCCTTTGCCAGCCTGCTTGACTTTATACACATCGAGACAGGTCATTCCAGTGCTCTGAGAGTGTTGCCTCTGAAGATGAACCAGATCACCCCAGACATATTCCTTCCAGGGTAGTTTCCTACAGGAACCTGGAGGTAAATCTCTGAACATGCCCAAACCTACCGTTCTGAAGTTTTGGATCTAGATCATTCCTCTCAGGATCTTAAACTTCACACTTTTGACTCCACAAGAATCATTGTTACCGCAGCAAACAATGCTGCCCTTTAAGTCTCCAGCAATTGTGCATTAATGAGTCATAGGTCCAAGAGAGCATCTTCCCATTCCTCTGTCACACGCACCAAGATACTACTCTCAGTACATTCCAGAAATCTCCCAGACTGACTGTGTCCAGCTATGCTGTCCTTCCTGCAGGATGACTAAGGCCCAGATAGAAACTAAGGTCTGTGACTGAGACACTCTCCAGCTGCTTAAAGAATGTTTCACCTGTGTGTGTGTGTGTGTGCACACCCTTTCTTTATCAGGCGGGATGCAGCAGACAATGACTGAAGCATCCCTGTGTCCGTGTGTCCTCTGACCCCCACCCAAAAGCTCCCTATTCACTCATCACCTGTCACAAGGCAAAATCCATGCACCTGCTTTATACAGGGCTCAGCCTCCCCTCTGCCATCCTTACCCACCCTGTCTTTTCTGCATCCCTCCACTGCAGCATAGTCATGAGAGCTATCCTACCACATCACCATGATCCTAACTGTTGGAGCCCTGGGCACTGAGAATTCCAGACTTTCTGTGCTGACAGGCCCTGACACCCAAGAAAACACTGCATTTGACTGGAGGCCTTGGAAAAGCCTTCCAGAATTGAGTGATAGCGCTGGGATTATGGGTGTGTAGTTTGAATAGAAGTGTATAATATCACATGGTGGAAAATTTAGAGTTTAAGGTTTTAGAGTATAGTAATATATATATAAAGCAAGATGGAGGATTTAGGGTGGAGGCTAAGTTCTTCTTTCACCTTCTTCTTCATGGATTTGGGTGGTACTTTGTAATTGGATAGAAAAGTCCTCATTGAGGGCCATGGGTGGTTGATTATTGGATTAAAAGTAAAAATAATTTAGGTATAATTTCTTAATTGGACAGTTTATCCTTAAAAGGCCTTGTAGAGAGAGAAGAGAGGCTCCATTTTTTCTTTGTTAGCTAGAAGTGCTGCAGAACTCACGGTTTGTGAGACTGTACTATAGGTAAGAATTAATAAACATCTGAGTCCGAACACAAAATACCATCTCGTGCCTTTAATCCTGACCCTGGCAAAAAGAAGATAAAACACAACACCTAACAAGGTCTTAGATCTATAGTTGTGTATACATTATCCTCCTGCTTATTCCTTACGCTCGCAGATTTGTGTACAAGCATTCGAGATGGGTCCCAAGTCGCACTGCTTTTGCAGGGAAGTGAGAGAGCCTTCTCTGTCATGCTGTTTTGCCACATTCAGCTGCCACATTTCTCTCTTGTGCCCTCAGTTCTCTCCCTGTTGTGGTAACCCTTCCTGGCATACCTCATGTGCAAAGACCCCCTTTGTCAAGCATACCCCAACCCAACCACCATTTCTTGCTGTGCCTGTGCTCACAGAAGCCAAAGGCCCATCCTTGGGACCAGTCATGCAGCCAATCTTTGACACTGTCACAGTTAGTCCACAGACTTTTCCCTCTCTCCTGGTCAGGATCTGACAGACATCATCTGTTTCACTTGCCCTTTACCCTCCTCTCAAGTGTACCCATCCTTAATGCACTCCAGGTTGCACACAGTAGCATTGCAGGTGCCCACATGGAAGATCAGAAAAGGGTAAAAATCCAAAGGATAAACAAGCCTGGGCAGCACCTCTGCACCTTCCAGAGTGGCTCCTGGATTACTGCCTTTATCTCCATAGGAAGGAGTCCCCTTTAACTAACTTTAAGTAACAGAGGGCTTTTATCCTTCATGCAAGGTTCAGGCCCAGCTGACTTGGATCCCATACATCTGATCTGTGCACATGGCCCTTAACTGAACTTTCCGCTAATATCAGTGCTCCTGCATTTATTTTGAGTTGCTGCTTGGCACAAGAACTTTGAAGCTGACTTTACTTACTGGTACCATGCACAAGGGTTTGCAGTTAGAGCATCTGTACTTGGAAAAAACCAGCATCTCCACTTAGGGAATTGAAGTTAGACTATCTTGGCTCTTACTGCAAATGCTGATGAATTATTAGGAGATCCAGACACAACAAAAGCCCCTGAAGGCCTACAGCTGGGTATCTTCAATAGCACAAGCAAAGGTAGGTAAGAAAACTGCATTATATTTCACATTGCAAAACATGGGACTCGTAGTACCAGAAGCAGTTTTAAGTCTCCCTCGTTCATCTTGCTGCTTAAATTTATCATTCTGATGAAAATGAAATTACTTAAAAAGTAGTCTGCAAGTAAGCAACCAGACATTTGCTGAGTTCAAAATGCTGTTCATATGCAGCAGGTTAAAAGAAACAGAAGATGAAGGTGGTGAATGACATCTTCTTTTAAAAACATTTTCTAAGGAGAATGTGACAGTAGAAGGGCATGCAAGGAGCCAAAACAGATGTAGTTTAAAAACAAACAAGTCTCTTATTTCACAATCAAAAATTTTCAGAAGGACACAAACCTGAAGCAACCTTGAAAGAAAGCCCAAAAGAAAAACAAAGTTGTGTAACCTTAGACCTATGCACGGTAGGTCTGCCTCCTTTCTATACTGTTGGAAGCTTCTAACAAATCTTTGTTTCAAGTTATTTAAAGTTTTTTCGAAGGTTCATTAAATATGTGAATGCTCTTCATGAGTCCTGGAAGCATTCCTGAGCTCTCCTGCAATGACTAAGACTTTCACCTTCCTTCTTATTGTGTTGAAGATCAACTTGAGAGAAGCACAAAAAAAGGTGAAACTTCCTCACCAAGCCTCAAGGTGTTTGTGGAAAGAAATATGAAAAAAAAAAAGCTCATGGAGAAAGCAGAAGCAGGATGTCAGTCCTTTGAAGACTGCACACAATCCAGATCCTTTCTGAATGTAAAAATGAATGCTTTTAAAATTCAAATCAGAAAAGGGGTCCAACTTTCTCTTAAAGGTACAGCAATGTAAGAATTTATAATTGTCATTGGTGTAAAAGAAGCAACACCAACAGCCCGTCAACTAGATCACTGATTAGGATTTCCACAGAATACTGTAAACATTGTGCAGTGATCATTGACACAAGTTATTTCAATAAATGCTGTAAGTTTCAAAGTGCTGTAAATCTCTAGGTTTGCAGTCACTGCCAACCACTACCAACAATTCGAGGCAGCTTTCTGTTGCCTGGATTTTCTGTTTTAAACGGAAACACATTAAACACATTAAACATTGGACAAACCATCCATTCTGCCCTGCCCTTACATAAGTGACACTGCAGGCCATCCCTGGAAGCAACGTTGGCAGGAGATTACGGTCAAGAAACGCCACCTGCTGTCTCCTGATCACTGTTCCAAAAGGCTGCTGCAGCGCAAGGACATGCACAAAACTCACGTTTCATTTTACTGGGGGAGGAACATTTGAGTATGACAAAGAGCAATCCTTTTGCACGCAAGAATACCCCAGCTCACCACAGATACTTACAACACATGAAACTTTAAGCCGCAATTCCTACAGAATCTCTTGCTGTGAAACCTAGAGAAAAAAATGCAGCAAATCACTTTGAAATGTAAATGCCTTTGGTTTTTTTCAGATTCTTTTTAAAAAAAAAAGTTAATTGGTTTAAAGAATGTTGACTTATCTTTAAGCTGAAGGTTCATCATTGATGAAAACTGAGTATTAACTGCAGTGACAGTGTACATCCTATTCTCAGAGGCTGTCTTCACGAGAGCTGTCTAGCATCTCAGCCCTTGACATTCCAGCCAATCTAATCCAGCAAAACCCATAAGTATTTGCTTATCTTTAGATAAGTTTGGGGTCCTGATCTTGGGTGCTGGGATACCAGGTGTCAACACCACTTAAGTATATGCAACTAAGCATCAGACTGGAGACTCTTCAACACAAAAGCCAGTGTGCTTACAATCTTGATGCACCAAAAGATGAATCCATAAATAATCACCCAAATCCAAGATTACCCAAGTGACAGCCTCTGGGACTCGTATATACAACACAGTTGCATAAATATTAGAACTTGCTTATTTCCCCCAGCTTTTTTTTTTTTTTTTTTTTTTTTAGTTTATTTTTTTTTTTTTTTTTTTTTTTTTTTTTTTTTTTTACCCTAAGGGAAAATGTAAGCAGTCTTCTTCAACACTTCTAGAGCAACAGTCAATATTCTAATTTTAATTGTCTGGATTTTGTATGTTTCTTTGAACCTATCCTTTAATATTAAGTCCCTGCTTTCTTCTATTGAAGTAAGTGCATCACCTTTCCTTCTCAAGATAAAGATGTTATTTCTTAAAAAAAAAAATCAACTTAATATTCCTGAGTAAATAAACCTCAAGAAAACAAGTAGTCAAGAGAAAAAAGAATGCAAAACATCAGGTATAATGACAATTTTAATAGAAATTATGATTGCTTCAGTTGCAGGTAGGATACAGCCTTAGATAGGAACCTAAACAATTCTGATTAGAATGAATAAGCACACATGCACAGTTCTAAGATACAACAACTTGCAATTACTACAAGTTTTAAACTGCCAAGATAGGAAAATAAACAGAACTGATCTTACGTATTTGCTATGTAAGGCTAAATGGGTCAAACTGTCTTTGATGGCCTTTAAAAACGTGGCATTTATACACTTTTAACACTGAACGGTTGTCCCGATTATACTGGACAACACCAGATGGTTTTCTTGTCCATAAAAACAGAGTAAACTGAATAGCAATTAATTCCTTTAAATTTTTTGCCACTAATCCTTGCCACACTGCAAGCAGCCTTTACAAATCTCTTATCAAATTTATTTGTGGAGAAAAGATTGGGAATTTCTCAAGGGTCCACATAGTATTGGAAATGTTGAAAGATTTTTCAACGAAGGGAAAATTACAAGTGGAATTACATACTACACAATATTACAGAAAAAGTTATAGCTGTCTTCTTAAATTAATGTATACAGTACTCTATGTCACCTATCATAAAAAGGATACACACGATTCATAGAAATGTGATACACACTTCAAATTATTTTTCACTCACAGGAAATTCCATCTACTTTGTAACAGTTTTTGTACATTTTAAATATTAACAGGACACAATGTGACAAAAGAAATAATTTACAGAGTTAGAGCTTCAGAAGGAAACATCCCACTGGCTGTAGCCACATTTGTTTTGAAGCATGGATGGGTTCTTGTTTCTCCTGTGTCTCACTGGCTTCAGTGACACAGATGCAGATATTTATACACAGAAAATATACACTGAATTCTGACATTCTCTTGAGTGGAGCAGAGACAAAATAAATAAACATAAGGGAGAGGAGAGATAATGCAGCCCAACTTGGCAAGTACCAGCTGAGTTCCACCTAGTCTTGTGCTCACAAGGCTGCCAAGTTCTCTTACCAACATGTTCATCATTTCACATGCAAAGGCACCCAAAGGCACAAGAATACTAGCCAAGGTACATCTGTTTACAACTCCTTCTATTCCAGATGGTTAATGAGTTCAGATTCTTGGGTATACAGGACAAACAGCTTTTTATTGCTAGAGTCATTAAAGCACATTTGATCAAGAGTCATTAAAGCTAGACAAAGTGAAGATTCTTTTTACTTTTTCTTCAATCAAAAAATAGGTAAACACTTCAGATGATGTAATTGTAGCTAAAAATGTGATCATAATTGCTCTAAAAAACCTTTTATAACTTAGTAGCAAATTTTCATCAGGATTAGTTTATCCTGGGAATCTTAGTATCAGAAAATTACAAGGAAGCAATTTGTGAAGTCACTCGCTCAGGGCGTGATTTTTAATCAGGAATCTCCTTCAAGTGAGAAAGTGACCACTTGGCTACCATGTTAATTCCCATGGCATTTCCATGATTCCAGTTGATATGAAAAAATGACTAATATATTTCCTTAGAAGAAAAAGATATTAAAGTGAACAAAAGATGCTTGCTTCCCCCCCTAATTCTCTTGAGGTCTACAGGCTTTGAATTAACAGTTCAGGCACTTCCATGCTCTTTCATCTGCCTGCCTCCATCCTTTCAGTTAGAACATTCTATCTGATGAAGACCAAATTTTATTCTCATGAACTACATAAGTCAGGTCAGATACTCATACTACTTTGCTTGCTTCCATCCATTCACTTCCACAATATTTAGCATAGGAAAATCCTGGTACAAGAGCCTAAGGAAAAAGTCAAACCTTTTTATCACTCCCATTTCTGAACAACACACAAATACCCACTGTTGCACCTTGTTTTCAGGATCAAAATTGAAACATGGAACCTACACGATCTGTATTTAAAATGAAATTTTATACGAACAACTTAAAACTGCTCACTGTGTAAAAAAAGAAAAGGCATTTTATTTGAACTTGGATTATAAGAGATGCTATCAACAGTTCAGTTTGGCATCAAATACTGATCTATTCTAACAACAGATTTGACCAAAGTGGATAGGCACCCTGATAGCCCGATTGTTTCCGATTTAAAAGCTTTGTAGTGGTCTTCTTTGAACTAGGAATCTGGAAAAGCATGTCTTCCAGTGTGCACATGGTTATCTGTCCTGAAGCTTGTAGTTTCGTACAAATATTTCCTAATTTGACAGAAAGGTCAGGGTTCTCTTCCATCTTTTCCCTGACTGTAGCCAGCTAAAGAAGAGAAAATGACAGATTGTTAAAGTTCAGCAAGTGGAGTTCTCATTCTACCACCACACTGAAGAAAAGCAGTAACTCATAGTAAAAAAAAAAAAAAAATACACAGTGTAAGATAGGTGGCTAAGGCAATGACTCATAAGATGAGGATTTTATGAAGAATACATTGTGCATCACCACAAAATGGTGGAGCGGCACTGGTTATCTACTAAAGAGAGTTTATTAGATTTAAAACTTCCTCAAAGTTTTACAATCCTATTTTCAGTCCTAGTACAGACAAACAAAATTATTTTCCTTTTAAATCCAGGAAACATAATTGCTTCCTGGAATCTACTTTTCAGATCAGCACAATTCTAATTATTATTATGTGTCTCCATAAATGTCTCCATAAAATTCAGACTATAGAAGACTGAGAAATTCTGTTTGCCATGCACAGGAGTATGAGCTCAAGTGTTAAGTAAATGCCTTAAAAAAATATTATTATCAATAAACTTTTGTGGAAGGGGACAGTTAAGACTAAAGCTTAGTCTTCTTTTGGCAGTTAAAAATTTCCCAAACAAAGTCAAATACTTGTTTGCTACAAGTATTGCAACATTTATTGCAATGACTTTATAAAATAAAATGCTGCTTAAAGAATTTCTTTCCAATATAGCAGTTAATATATACAGGCAATGTTTTCAAAGGTTGGCCCTCCCCTTCTCCTAATATTTATTATTTTGCATGTTAGTTATTAATTTTGTTTAATAGGCAGCAGTGAAAGACAGCAGTCTTAAATGTCTTGCTCTATTGGCACATCCAAAATGACTATACTAAATAAGCATTAGGAAAAGCAGTAGCAATGCTGACAAATTGAGAAAGGCTACATATGTGCTCTGAAGGAAGCCTTCTTATTGTTCAAGACTGTAAAAAACAGCTTTCACAGTAAAATATAGCTAAATAGCAAAAGCTACTATTTCCCATCTCACATTTCCTTGTATGGCATCATAGGTCTTTCACATGCTATCAACCTAACAATATCACTGTTACCAGAAACTTTATTCTCATTTCAAATGAAATGAAAATAGCACAGGAGGCAAGGGATTAAATTATTTAATGCCACTAGAGAAAATGTCATCTACATTCAGTTGAAATATGAGCGTCTAGAAGCAAGATCCACGATAAAAAATGAAGCGTACAGCTAAGTGTTTTGTCCAAGAGCAGAGGAAGCCAGTCAGCTGCTTTGGCATTGGAATGCATCAGAACCCAAACAACCACAGCAGGGCAAACTCAGGCACCTGCAGTTCTGTAGGTGAACCACCACTGTCATGGCTCAGCCCAGTACCATGAACACTCTCTCATCACTGTATACTCACCACCTGCTCAGAAAACTCAGTTCTTTTCACAAAGGGAGGAGTATCTACTTCCACTGCTTCCTCTAATGTATTTATTACTTGTTTTAGCAAACCAGATCTGAGCTGGACAAGGACCTTAAAAATGAAGTAAAAACATACCACACAAATAGTACATATCGTAAGAATGCAAATTTTTACAAAAGTGTTCAATGAGGACATGAAGCAAAGCAGGGCAAAATATATTTCCAGATGGTGCACTGAGGAAAATCCATCCATTGCAAAGAAAGAGATGGAATGATCATTTCCTCAAATGTTTGGGGTTTTTTACCAACTGGAACCTGGAAAGGAAGGGTGAGGCTTGAGGTAGAGCTCCTCTGATGGAGCTGCACTACCTGCTCTTGAATAAAGTGGACTTTACCATAGTTCAGAGGCCACTTACATGGCACATGCAGACTTTCTCTCAGATTGTAGACTGCACAACTAAAGAAAAAATCGTTGTATGTACACATGTGGACACGGTTTGTAGGGCTGAAGTAGGCCTGAAGTGAGCAGAGCACTTATTTAGAGCTTGGTTTTAAAATCTTTTGGAGGTAGAAAGCAAAAATCATAACCAGAAATTGTTCATGGATCTATGCTCACAGATGTAGCATTTACATTCTCACCTATGGTAGGAAGTAATTTTAAAATGTAGGGTGGAAATTGAGTTCAAAATGTAAGTCATCCAACTAAAAGAAGTCTGTTGGCTCACAAACAAGCTCAGCAACGCTACCAACACACGACTGTGCTAGTAAGAGGCGGGTCTGCTGTCACTTTGCACTTGGGAGTTTATTGGCCAGTGTAACATACTTACTTTAAGATTACTGTATAGTTTGTTCTCGTTTCTCATTATCTGGGAACAATACAATTTGGCTTGCTCTACATCGTTCTGGGAAGAAATCACAAATAATAAAAAAAATAGTCATACATCTGTCAAAAACTTGCACAACCAAAGAAAAACAACTGTCCTTCACACCTTTCCAATAAATCACAAAGCAGCATCTAGAACCCTTTTACCAAGACTCATGGGCACCAAACAGCACCCAGCTTGCAAAAGGAATACCCCATGCTGGAGTTCCCATGTCATCTGGCTCTTTAGTACTCTGTGTGTGTTTGTCATGTGCAACCACCATTAAGCATGAGATCACCTAAAAGATGGAAGGTTTACACACACGTGTTCAACACGTCAGAGTAATGAAGTGCAGCATGTGTTACTCTGTATATTTATCCTGCCCAGCCCTTCCAACCTTTTGGACATACACATTTACAGTACTGTATCTATGTCATCAATTGATTTGTACAGAAAGTAAATGTTGCACTGACATTTACTAGACCAAGAAATACTACTTGGGATCAAGAAACATCTTACTTACAGCAAGAAGTGCTGTCAAAATTCATTCAGCTTAATGAACAATTAAATATAATGTGGAGCATTATTCCATTTGCAAGACAAGAACTTTATCATGCCATTGTACACATGAATAAATTTATTTCAATTACACTATTTTTCAGTGTCTCCATTCACAGAGACAGAGCAAAAAAGACCACATAGACCACAAAGTACATAGAAACGTTTAACAATTCTACTCCATTAATTTAAATTTGTGAGTTAGATCGAATTTATAGCACTTCCAGCATCTCTGACCTCTGTTTTAACATGGAACAGAGAAGGTTCAGGACATACCTAACCTGTATACACAAATTAATGGCAGAGGAAATCCAAACTTTATTACAAAGTTTGGAATTTCCTAACAGTTATTCTCCTGCTCCATTTTTCACCCTGTGCTGCCTCAGAGCCTCTTCATATCAGTACTGAGGCATATGAGGTATAGCAAAACCTCCCCAGGCATAAACAAGTGGAGAAAGTTCACCCCCCTGGCAGTAGGGAAATACACATCAAAGCGTTTGAGTCTGCCTCCCAAGACAAATATTTAAAAGAGATCATTGTGCAAATACCTTAAATTATCATTTTAACTCTATTTAAAGGAAATTACCACTAATTACCTGACTTAGGTTATGTAACCTAACAATGTATATTCTATTTCATCTGTTGAGAGCTGGTTTTTGGGAGATGTTTTATCCTTCTCTCACCCTTCCAGGGTGGAGGGAGGCAGATGCCTTCTGATAATGGCCCAGCAATTAGAACCAGGTGGGGCAGTGTTTCTTATCTCTGTCACCACCCCTCCATCCTTCAGGGGGACAACTTCTGATAATGGGCCATTAGGGCCCACCAATGACATGACACATTCCATCATCCCATTGTGAGATGCTCCACACAGTGGGGGAGGAGCCAAATGTTCCCAGCTAGATAAAAACTGGGACTGAAGGACACAAGGGATCCTGTTTTTCCACTGCATTCCCAGAGGAAGACTGGACCCATCTCACCACCACTGGATTTTCTACAGGACCATCTCTACTCCAGAGAACCACATCTCTTACTCCAGGAGGATTATTTGGACTGCTTCCAACACCCTGACCAACAGGGTGCCAGGTTGTATCCCTGACTCTGTCAGGGTTTTTTCCAGGATTTTTGTTTGCTCGGTTGCTTGGGGGTTTTTTTTGTACTGTTACATTTGTATTTTCCTTTTTTTTTTTTCATATTCTCAGTAAAGAACTGTTACTCCTATTCCCATATCTTTGCCTGAAAGCCCCTAATTGCAAAATTATAATAATTTGGAGGGAAGTGAGTTTACATTCTGCATTCCAAGGGAGGCTCTAGCTTTCCTTGGGAGACAACTGTCTTTCTAAACCAAGACATTTCCATAGCAGTATCCACAGGAGTAGATCCATGGTGACACCTAACCTGTTGGCCTAACCATATTTTTTTAATATTCTTGATGGTACTGTCACAAAATACTTGTGTATCAGAATCAAGACATATGTTTAGATGTAGAAATATTCATCGTCCATATTCAATTTGTGTTAGCGTTGTCTATAATGCTCCTGTTCCAGGAGCCTAAAAGTTCCAGTACTTGAAGCTATTACATCATTATGCTTTCTCCATGTTAGCTTCCTTTCACTACCTGTCTACAACAAAACTAGAGAGTATCTCTCTCTCTCTAGAGACCCAGGCACAACTGTAAACAAAGAGACTGTACCTGCTTGAGAGCAGTTGCCATTGCAAAGCAGTATGCTCGCAGTGGTAACGTGTCACCTTTCAGCTGTGCCTCTTCAAGCAGCCTCACAGAGATTTTGGCAGACTCAGGGTTGCCCTGCATAAAAATATCAGAGGAAGTTGTGCTTGTTATTCTGGTTATGAAAGGACTATAAGCAGCTGCAACCATATTCAGAAGGTATTCAGAAGTCAACATACTGTACAATCACAAAGGCAATATGAACCCAAGCAAGCAGATTCTGTGCATCATTTTTTGAGAAACACAACATCAAAATATGATACTCAAAGTAACAGAGGTCACAGGAGACCTTTCAAATAATTTAAATAATTTCTAAATCAGGAAGGAAGATTAATTTTTGTTGTTACTTTATTCTAAAAGCTATATTAGATAGTTACAGAAAATCAATACTTTCTAAGCTTTGAATGAAAAAGTACCATTCCAATAAAGAAACCTGTGTAGATGCAAATTCGAAAATTCAGCCATTTTTAACCTCTCTTAAGGATTAATTTTTGAAAAAAATTAATATACTATAATAAACTAATAAACTATATATTCTAATACCACAGCTTAGATATTTGCCTTTTTCCAGCACAGAATACTTCCATTATTGCTGGGAATTCCCAACAGGTGATAGTAAAAGGCAATTAGTCTGCTACTTCCCAAACGATCAACTATCCAAACCAATGCTGCTAACACTGGAAATTATGAGTGGAACTGATTGGATCCCTAATAAAATAGCATCTGTCAAACCTAAAAGCTGGCAGCAGGAAGGTTTTGTAACAATTGGTACCACCAATATGGATAAGAGTCCTCAGATTTGGTGCTGATTTCTGTTCCTAGTATTCAAAGTGTCATTCCTGCAAAATACGGTTTAAAATACGTTCCTTGAAAATTTAGAAACATTTGGACCACCAGAATTGATTATTATTACATAAATGCTTTGTTATCATCAAAGGCATATAGCTCTTTTCTGCACTAAAAGAAAGACCATCTGTTACCTCAGAGTATGGTAGTGCCTTGTGGCGACTTAAACCATCCTAGAAGTGTTTTAAGAGTTGACCTCAAAAATACCTCTGTGCAAAGATTAAACATTAATTCCTTTGTTTATCCACTGGAAATAATCTGAGCGTTAGGCCTTGTACATTTTTTCTGTACTAGTCCCTGGCAAGGTTATTCAAAAGAAACCAAGAATGGTAAAAATCCAGTGAAGCTTTCAATGTTACCAGTATTGTTAATTGTATTATTTGAGTACTCCATCTTGAAGATACTTTGTTTCAAGATTTTTTTCTGGCATGTCTTATCTTGCATCATGAGAAAAAGGAAGTTTGAGCTTCACGTTTTCTCCTCCTCCTCCTCCTAAGAGATGAATCAACAGATTAAGCTTTTAAAAGAGCTTCACCTAATCCTCTTTAGTGCATAAAGGATTACTACAGCTTATTCCCTCACTAACAGTATTTTATAAAAGTGAAAAAGGCCCACAAATCTATTGTGACTATTCAATCCAACCAGGAGACAGTGTAGAATTATCTCCTCCTCTCCTTTTATCAATGGTAATAATGGGCAGGATTCTTTATTGACAATATATGTAGGGCCAGAAGTAGGGAACCTATTCCAGTTGCACATGCCTTGGATCCTGGTGTTCTAACTGCAGGCCACGTAAAAAAAAACTTGTAAAGACTTTAGGAAAGAAGCTACAGCAGACCTGAAGTCAGCTTAATTAATTAGAACTGAGAATTTCAGAAAAAATACATAAACTACTGCTGAGGTACCATTTTAGGCTAACTCCTTGTCATCACATATGCACTCAGTTTCACTGTATGGTTAAGTTAACTGAGAAACCTGAGGAAGTTTAGTCTAGTGGTACAATTTTTTGACCCAACTAGTGTCTTTATAAAAGATGTGGAAATGGAATACATTTCCAAATGAGTTTGGGAAAGGTTCACATTAAAATTTCAAACTGCAGAACTGACTCAAATCTGGAGAGGAAGATCAAAATAAAAAAGTTCAGGGATTTCACTTTGCTATGAAAGGGAAACAGTTCTAAGAAAACATTCATAGAACTGATATATTCTAGTTCCTTACCTTACCTCAAGCTCTTTTTCTTTGAGATAAACATACATGTAAGCTCAAAAAGCTGCCTGTGCATTTAAAGGCATTAATTTATGTTTCTTTTCTCCATTCAGCTGTACATTTTCATCAGGCATGTAGGGAGCAGATTACAACTCTATTCCTTGTCAAATTCATGTACAATTACAGCAATGGTTCAAGACTGCTTGTAGGGGGAGGGGAGAAATGAATGGGGGATGTCTGGCAAACAGAACATATCATTAAGGAAATGAGACTATAAAACCAATACTGAGGCTGACACACAGAGTATTGTCTGAAGAGATGAAAACATCATAGAGAAAGCATACTCTAAGGTAATCAAAGGCTGTACTGAATTTGTTCCTTAATGTTCATGTCCATGCAACTTTTTAGAGATTTACTTTGTGACGTTATTTTGTATGGGAAAAGATGTATGTACACGATATCACGTATGATGAAGCACCTTAGGACTTACAAATGTTTAAAGTACTTGCACTAGATACAAAATCATGACAGGGAAAACATGGAAACCCAAACAAATGCCAAAATTTAAAATTTAAAATCTAAAAAAAAAAAAAAAAAAAAAGAGATAGGGAAGGCATTTCAAGCATTCATAATACTTACCAGTTTATAGCATATTGCAACTGCAAGTAGATAGGTTTCTTTGTTGAAAGGTATCCCTTGTTTTTTCATTTCTACCAGAACTTCCAAAGCACCTATCAAAAATATATTAGTGTTACTCACATCATAAATTTCAGGCTGTACCTCTCATAACTGAAAAGAAGAAACAATTCAATAAGGTATGAGTTCCATAAGTTTATTTTAAAATATGAATGTAAACTGAAGTCTGTTTGAAAAATTCAAAAAGTTTAACGCAGAGTCATTTGGATCTCTTCCAATTTAGCGAGGAGGTTTTCAGTTTACACTAGCACATGGCCTTATTCTTCTATTATTTTTATATGAAAATCTAAAACTAAAATCTCTATACTTGACAAAGCTACCCTCATTGTTCTTAACTGTCCAGAAAGCTTCCACCACTGCAGGCAAACTACAAAGCATCTCCTCAATAACTCACATGGTCCATTCCACAATGCTGCATTTAGGTGCTGATCTAGGTTTCTCTTACAGTGGCTCAGTCTCAACTTTCAGGACAACTGCTGGACTTAAATTTGTCAAATATTAGGAGACTAGACACTATGTGTTCAACAAATATCAAATAAAGGGATTTGCTTGAAAAGCTTTAAGGTTTTCTCATGGAAAGTCTTTTAAGTTAGGTCAGATGATTCCTCCTTGCCTTCACAAAAAGACAAACTGATTTGAAGCACTGGACTTCTACATTGCAGTAGCCATTCTGTGTAAAGACACAAGTAAGACAAACAAAGAGAAGAATAGTCTGGTTTTGGAAAAAAGGTCCTCATCCTTGCTCTGACACAAATGCAGAATGGAGAAGAAAAATGTTGATGAAATTAATATTCCAAAGCTCACAAAACCCAGATTTTGAATAGAGAAATAAAAAAATGCTATGGGAAATTACCAAGCAAAGAAAAGTAACACTTTAGTGAAGAGGGCATGGGGAAAAAGCTCTCTTGGATAACAAGAGTTCTGTGGAACTTGATTTGCAAGAATTCTATGGGAAGTATGAAACAAATAGACCCTTCCATTTTTATTACACACTACAGTGCAACTTATTCACATCTACAGTTATTTACATTATGTTTGGCCATCTAAAACCATAGTCAATCAGCAAATATAAATATAAACACACACCCCCACCACCACTTACAGTGAGGAGCATCCTCCTCAAAATTGATTTGCCTTAGCAAATACTGTACTTACTTTCAAAATGGCCCTTTTTAAACAACATAGTCATCAAAATATGGAATGATGTACTGTCTGAGAAAAAACCACGCAAATTCTGGAGAGAAAATAGAGCAAGTATAAAAAAGTCAGGACAGTGAGGAGTTACCAATAAAGTTACCAATCAAATGAACATTTAATTTACTTTTAACTACTGTGTTAAAATAAAACCCATGTAATCTGCACACCTACACTTATGTCATAGACATCCTTGTTACCGCAACACATCTTCAAGTCTATCAGCTCATGCAAGGCTCATGTAGCACACCATTACTCGTATTTGACTAATAGTAAGAACAATATATGTGTGTGTGTGTGTGTGTGTGTATATACATATATATATATATAGGGGAATTACCTGATCTTTGATAAGTTCTACTGCTGGTCTTTCAAGGTCTAGCTCGTAACACAGCCTCATAAAAAGTGGCCCAAATTTAAAATTATGTAAGGCTGTGATTCCATTCTGTTCATGGTACCTATGGGAAAGATTAAAAATTTAATCACACAAGGCATGGAATTTGCCAGAGGAGAACAGCTTTAAATAGACAACAAGATATGTAGGTGCAATGACAGAGGCACATTTTCCTAGCTGCACCAGCCAAAGATATATAGATAACAGGAAATTAATTTTAAGGAAAATTATTGTTTTGATCAAGCAAATAAATTAACTGGCAATAAATAATCTCTTTTATTACCAATAAAGTAACCCTCATTGGATAAATAATAGAATCGGTCTTTGCCTTCAAAATTCCAAGCAACTTCACCTTGTATTCATGGAACAACAGCAAATGAAGATACAGCAGTTTATTTTAGCAGCAGTAGCTGCTAAAATACCTCAACAAAAAGATAAAACATTTCATTTTTTTCTGTATAGTCCCTGTATCCTATTTGCTGAGAAGCCTCCATTCACAAAACCTCCTGCGATCGACTACTGGTTGCAGGCCACTTTATAACCAGGCATGTCTTTGTTGGAACATCCCAGAACACCTCTGCCTCACAGCTCTAGGATAAATTTTTCTCTCTGGTTCTCCATACCATAGGACACCACTTTGCTCCCACAGCTTAACTCTCCTTTGACCTGAGGGTCTCTGAAGGGTTGGAAGAGCCAAAGTATTTAAATAAAAATACAGCCTTAAATTAAGGGATTAACTATGCATATTGCAACTGTATTAGGGCAAGACCTCAACTGCAGATATAACCTGGGATGATCTAATAAAAGCAAAAAGAAGAATACAGAAAAGGGTGTTACCTGGATTGTTAAAAATACCTGTAAATAACTTTTCTGGCTAGCTCCACATCAGATGAAGTCTGACATAAATGCAGCAAATTTTTTAATTCATTCCTGAGAATTATTCCATTTTTCCTTAGTTTTTCTTTAATGTTTTTAAAATATTGATCTGGAAATAGAACACATACAGCAACAGTCTATGGGTGATTCCATTACCTGAGTTACATACCTGGTACCTAAAACATGGAGACTCAATGAAACAGAAGTATTTTTTTTTTTCCACCAAGAAAACTGCATAAAACTTCTAAGCATGCCAATGCTTAGACAATGCTTAGACTTCTGACATGAAGTCACATCAGAATTAGAAAACCAAGGAGATGCTTACTGTGAACTTAATTTCACTATAAATGCTACAGAGCACATCAAGTAATGCAAAAGTTTTAACTGGGAACAAAGTTTTGTGACATTTTATGTTCTTTTTCTAAAAAGCAAGCAAGCAAACAAAACCATTTCCACTCAGCATTCAAATGACCACAAGAACTTCTGCTCAATACTGTTCATACAGAAGACTTAAATTCCTTCACAGCTGGTGACTTTCATATGTAATTTATCTATTTCTTTAAATAGTCATAAACTTGGAGATGCTACCCTTCTGCTCCAAAAGAGAGTGTTCTCTATCCAGCACATTTTCTTATGACAAAGCAAGCACAAAGACTAGCCCTTCAGTTAGTAATTTCAAGCCTCTCAGATATACACAAGATTAAAATCACATATACCACCTTGCAACTCCATTCCTCTCATGGCGCTGCCGCCATTTTGGGCTGGGAAATGAACTTTTTTGTAGCAGTTGCTGGGTCACTGCTCTTCCCAAGTTAGTAACCTCCACAAGATGTGCAAAGTAGGCATCCCAGAGAATAACCTGTACAGTTGCTTAAGACAAATCTGTTGCAACATGCAAATACAAGTCCTTACTCAAAACTGAGGTGCAGAACTGAAGTCTGTGAAGCCAGATGAATGCATATGTACAAGTATGCATATATAATGGTTGTGATGTGCAGAAATTTCAAAAATATTTGGGACCTGACCTGTATTTACATTATTCTAGCTAACTGTATAGCTGCTGTAGCTAACAGTATAACTACTATAACTACTGTAAAATAATTGTAGTCAATACTTCCCTTATAACAACAATAAATAATAGATATTTTTATATTCTGTATAACAGCCATTAATGCTTTTCCCTAAACTTTCTAAATCAAGTATTACTAGCCATGATTACTTCTCTTCACCTTTCAAGTATAAAGTCAAACACTCGATCCAGAAACTGTGAACATATACAGACAAATAGGTGCTTGGAACAATATTTTCACTGGTTTTCAAAGGATACAGTTTGCACAAAACCAGAAAGTAACCGTGATCTATAAAGCAAAATATTTGGCTTCTAATAACTTGCTTTAGCAGGAATTATAGACCCCGTAAATTCAATTTCAGTTATAGACAGCAGTAAATTCAATGTTTCCCAAATTCAGGATGAATAAACTACAATATATCATTATCCCAGCAGCTTTATGTATATATTTATGTTTCTTAAAGAAAGGAATTCGTATACATTTTAAGTAGCATGACAAAATCTGGAAGAATCCACTGATCCTGCTTCCACATTAATTTGGAAAATATGAATTTGTTTTTCATATTCTGAGTAGCATATATAATTTGGAATGGGGCGTACAACTGATAACTCACATTAGGCAAAAAAAAAAAATCTAAAAAAATATGCTAACAAATCTGGGGAGCAAATTTAAAAAAAAAAAAATACTGTGAAAGCCCTTTTCTGGATAGTAAGGTAACTGTATAGCTTTGTGTTAATTTTCTGTGCTGATATTGTACTTGAAGTAAGATTTGTAGACTGAAACAGTGTTTTCCATTAGACTATCTAACAAAGCTGGAAAAGTGAGGGCACAAACATTTCAGATATATACATAAACACCTTACACATATGAAAGCCTCTCAACACATATTCTCAACACAGCATAACTAATACATTTCATTCTACAAAGCCTTAGATCTTCCAATAATGTTAAGTACAAAATATTTGCAAGAGAAAGACATGATTTCTTTCTTCGAATGAGGTCAATTGGTGTCATATTATTATGACTTTGGCTGTTTGTTTCCTAAGACTCATGCTAAAGTGGTGGCTATGAAATAAGTGGTATCCCTACCTTTACTGCCATGAAGCTCATTTCTAATTGCCACTTTCATCTGCTGAAATTCTTGTAACTTTATATGTTCTTCTGTTAGGAGATACCGCTTCCCTGCCATAAGAAAAAAAGAGCAAGGCCGAGTTTTATGCTACACTGCATGATTTAATTGTACAGATTCAATGAATTACTGACAACAGTGTGATGCCAGACCATTGGGGCATGACACTAAAAAACAGATTGCAAAAACTGCAGTTATTCACATCAGTGACAAAAGAGCCCAAATAATATGTCACAGCTTTTCAGAGCGTACATGTACAAGGATGAATGAATAAGTATCTAGTCATTGGATGTGCAAAAGAAAAACTGGAGGCTACATTCCTCTCCACTAAGCCATGGTACAAAAATATTCTGCACAAAATTCCTGCCCCCTCCTTTATACTTTTCTACAGATTCATTTTGTTTTTCTTTGTTTTCCACAATTCCCTAGTGGCACAACTCGCTTACCCCACAAGTGCTGTCCTTGCTACTATTAAATGAATCATTCTGCCAGCTCCAAATGCAGTAGAAAGACACAAAAAGCTTATTTTTTTTAATTTATAAACAACAACAAGGGTATTATTTGGATTGTAATAACCCTTGGGACACTTAATAAAGTTCTGCTGCAGTATAGACACCAGAGGTGAGACAGTCATTGAGTCTAGAATGTCAAAATTGACTCTGGGTGCTGACTTAAACTGTACTGTGTTGCAAGCTGCTTTAAAACAAGCATCATGCAAAAGCTATTTGACAAGATTTCGCTGTCACAAAAACAGGTGTCCAGAGGATTTTTATTTGCAACTACTGATTTTGTAACAGAGTTGCAATAACAGCTTACATTGTTACAATCTGGTATTTTAGGGGTTTGGCTTACAAAGGATTATTCGAATTGTGAAAGGACAGAAAAAAGTATTGAACTGAGCTAGATTGCTTGTTCTCATTCTGCATATCTCTAGGAAAACGTAACTGGCCATGTAAATAAAAACACTTGTTTTCTAAGCAAGTGAAGCATGAAAATGACACGCTTCATAAAACCTGAAGAAAAAAATCCATTAAATGCCACATTTATCCATTAAATTTAATTGAAACAGTTCCGATGGGCAAACAAATACATTTCATTCAGCGTGAAATTGACCTGCAACACACAGCCATTTCCTTCCCACAGACCTCTGCTGATCTAGCGCTGAAAGACCATCCTTGTCGTGGGCCTTTCCAAAGTTGACGCAGAAATCATGCTGGTGCCTGGGATGGGACTAGCACACCACGCATCACGGACACCCAGCGTCAACAACAGAGAGTAGGGCAGCAAAATTTTATCCTTCTTGAATTCAATTTGCTGAATTGTACTGCTTCCTTAGATTGATACCTTACAGTTACAGAAAACAAAGGAAAAAGGAGAGCGATGGATATGAGAGCTGGCATGTGCAGGTGCTGTAGGCTGTCCCAGAGAACTCAAACAACCACTCTGCTTAGGATCAGGCAAACTGCACCCTTCTATATGGCCAGCCCCAGAAGGGGATGGGCAGAGCACCAGTCAGAGAGAGGGGCTCCATGTCTCTGAGGGGTACAACAGAGATGTAACCTGAGCCAAACTTTCAGCACTGCTGACACAGCAGGCCAGAAGCCCAGACAGGGACTAGCCCTTTGCCATAAACCTCTTTTCCATGTGACCCTTTTTCCTTATCCCTGAATCCCAGGGTCTGGGTAAGACCGTCGTCCTCCCAGAATAAATACACATTTATGAAGCTGCATGTTTACTTGTTTGTTTTAAATGACATATCCCGACAGCAGCGAGCAGGGGATATGCTGACTAGCACTGACCTCTGGGGTGACCGACCTTATTACAGCTTTTCAGTGGGCCTACAAGACAGCTGGAATGGAACATACACAAGGGCATGTAGAGCTAGGACACGTGGGAACGGCCTTCGACTAGAGTCAAAGGCGTTGATTAGAGAATAGGTTTAGGTACGATATGAGGAAGAAATTCTTTACTGGGAGGGGTGGTGAGACGGTGGAATAAGCCGCTTAGAGAAGCTGTGGATCTAGCATTCCTGGACATGCGCCGGGCCGGGCTGGATGGGGCTCTGAGTGAAAGGGGCCCCCATGGCACGGGGCTCGCAGGGTATGATATTTAAGGTCCCTTCACAACCCAGGCCATTATGTGATTACTTCACCGATTCTGTGAGGCCGACTCTCCCCGCGGGGCATCTCTCCCACGCCACCTCGGCCTGTCCACCGCAGCGCACAAGCGCGGCGCACCCCACCACAACACTCCGCGCCGAGCCGGGCATCCGCGCAGGAACTACAACTCCCGTCAGGCACAGAGCCGGCACCGGCGCCCGGGCCTGCCGGGAGCTGTAGTACTCCCGTAGCTCCCCAGCCGACGGGCAGCCCCCAGCCCCGGCCGAGCATCCCGGCGCCCACCCCCGCCGCTCAACCCGCGGTACCTGCGGGCGCGCAGCCCCAGCCGCCCGGGGCGGGCGGGCGGACCGCCGAGCGCCGCGCCGCCTCCCGCACCGCCCGCCCGGAGCCGCCCGCCAGCACCGCCGCCATCTCACGGCCGGGCCCGCGGGGCGGGGCGCTCGCAGCCTCCCCTTCGCCGCCGCCCGCCTCCTCCGGCCTCGGCGCCATGGCCGCCCCCGTGCTCCGGCGCGCCGTGCTCCGCGGCGGGAGCGCCCTCGGCGCGGCCCCAGGTCGGTGCGCTGCTGGCGGGGCGGGGGGCGCGGCGCTGGCCGTCGCGGTTGCCGCTGGCGGCTGCAGTGGGGAGCATGAGCAGGGACGGGGTGCGGCGTAGGGATTTCAGTCGCCTTTCCCTCTCTGTGTGCACGTGTGGTGTTGTAGATAGCTAGTTTAAAGGCTAGTATGCAGTGCAGGGGACTGTTCGCAAATTTTTTTTTTTTTTTTTTTTTTTTTTTTTTTTTTTTTTTTTTTTTAATTGGTAATCCCCTATGCCGGTTTCATAGCTCGACGTGGTAGGACCTGTCTATTTGGGTTGGGGAAAGCCACGCGGAATTCTACTGGAGGCCGCCAAGCCCGCGGCAGTGCGGGTGCAGCAAAACTGGTACCGGAGCCGTCACCGCGGCTGACGCTTTGGAAAAGCCCAAAATGTGACCTTCGGGAAGAGCTGAGCCCAGTAACGCTGGGTGCAGCGTGTGTGTGTGGCGGCCGCTGCGCCTTCCGCCCTCGCCGAGCAGGCGTTTCCCTGTGCTCCGTCCTGGGAGCCCGGGAGAGCCGCGCTGGCTCTGGGCCTGGCCTGGGCGCCCCTCAGCGCAGCGCCCGCAGGGCCTGTGTGTGCTGCCGAAAATAGCCCTGCAAAGCCAGCCTCCTGCTTGCAAGTGGCTAGGGAGTGAATGAGTGAATGAATGACTTCTTGTTTATGCTGAAGGGAAAAAAAAACGACAGTGAAAGACCCCAAACCCGCCGCACCAAACGCCTCGAATCTTGAGTGTGCCTTTTTTTTAATCAACGTAACGAAAAGGACTGCTAAACAAACACCACCAACCACCGGAAATATATTTTTTTAAAAAAAAAAATAATTTTCTTTTCTGTTTGGTATTGTACGTATTTTTGAAGTCTGGCTGCGGAATTCTGTTGTTCTGAACCTTTTTGATGATAGTTTCCTGAGGTGTTCAGTGCTGGATGTGTGTGATGTAATTGCTTGTCAGAAAGGTCGTAAGAAGGAAAAATTGCTTCACAACCAAAATCAAACTTTTGGTGCTGGCAGATAGATATTTAGATAAAGGCTTTGAAGTAGTTGCTAAGACTTCTGTGTAGCATTGTAGTGCCTATTTTTAATATTATTCTTGTTTCATATTGTTACTTCCTGCAACCTTCTCTATGTATTTCTGTATCTTCTTCCTCCAAATTTTACCCAGGTGTTCCTCATGCTTTTTCAAGACCTCCTCGTCTATGACTGATACACAAATTCTTCCAGCTGAAGCATTTTCTGTTTTATTTCAAAAGCTAGCAAAGTATCTTGAACAGTTTTGATGGTACAAAGCTTTGGTGGAAAAGGTTTCAAAAATATTTCAGTGAGTCTGCAGTTCATAGGAAATGGAAGAATGGAGATTAAAAAAATTAAAGTATTTTCAGTGAGACATGCTTTTATAGATGGAAATAATAACCATACAGCAACAACAGAAAAGCCTGTTTGTGTGTAGCTGTTTTTTTTGGTTTGCTTGTTTATGTTTTTAACCTACATTTAGCTAATTGCTAATATTTGATGAAAAAGGTTTGTGTACACAAAGAAGCTGCTTTTATTGTTGAGGGTTTTCTTTTCCCCTACCTTTACGAATTTGCTGTTTTCTTAAATACGGAGTTTAGGTGTGAAAATACTTATTTCATGCTGAAAAAGAGCTTTTGGGGAAAGCTTTTCAGTTTTAAATATTACAGTGTAGTAGCTGATCCACATATAAAGAATCTGGATTTTTACTTTAGTAGCTACTGACATAAAGACAGTTTAATGCATCCCATGACAGAAAGAGGTGGTACCTAATAAAATGTTTGTTTAGAGCTGTGTAAGCATCCTAGCTTCCATAGTGATTTCTCTCTTCCTTAGGTCGAAGATCTCTTCTTTCTTCAGCCTATGTGGATAGCTCAAAATGGGAAACGAGAAAAAAAGAGGAGCATAATCTGGGTGAGAAAAATTTGTTTCTTGTCTCCACTTTGTTTAATTAATTGCAACCTGATCTCATTTTTGGTTACATTACCTCATAAGTCCTTCAAAATAAAAAAGGGTGTGAAACAATAGGCTTCTGAGTTTCTATGTCAAAAAGTGCTCAGCATGTTAAAAATTTGTCATATGCATTTAAAGCCGTAGTACAGAAACAGGTTAGAATTTTCATGTTTACTTAATGTTCAGTTTCTATGAGCTGATTCTTCCACAAAATTCGGAGTGTATCACTGTCTCTGACTGATGTCTTCATTGACATTGTTTTAACAGTACTGCAGTGTGAAAAAAAAGCTATTTTATAAGTATTACAGGACAATCATGTTTAAAGACATTTTTAAAGAGGAAATTTTCCTCAGGGTTTTGCAGTATCTTCTTGAATTATGGGATTTTTAGAGCGGGGTGGGGAATGAAGCTAACCTTTATTTTCAAGAAGTTATATGTTAAACTGTATCTGCATATGATACTGAGATCTACTGTGCAAATTTTATAGCTAAATTATTTGCTTAGATTACATTTGAAATGACATTTCACTGTCTTTTTGCTGATTACATTAAATACAAAGTGTCTTGCAAAGCATTTTTCCGGGCTAAAGATGGATTTTTTTTTAATATATTATTTTGTACCACAGGTGCTTTATGAGACTCCTTATTCATAGTTCGTTTTCATTACTGGGCCCCTGAACTGTGGTTGTTACTTGCAGCACAGATTATGAGGCTGAAAGAAGAATCATCAGGTGAAAGCCAGGGGGTTTTGTCAGGCAGGAGGACTGACAAAATGATCAGACTGGTGTTTTTTATGCACTAGTTTGTTTTCTTTTATTTGCTGTGGGCATTTAGGTGGGAATTGTCAACATGTACTGATGAGAGACAGCCAGTGGGTCCTCATGTCTGTACCTTGGATCCTGCAGAGACTGTTAATACCTTGTTACACTTTGCTGTCAATAGGACTGCTCATGCAGTGTATTTTGGGCTGGAGCCGCAGATTTGTGCCCTGGGATACATTTGAATTAGTCACCTCCAGGTGAAAATGGAGTCTTATTTTGACAAATATCATAGCCGATAGAAATCCATAGTAGTAGAAAACGTTGTGTTGGTGCAGTCCGTGTTTGGCTTTCTCCAGGCCTGGCAAGACCTTCTGTGACTGTTTGGCAGGCACAGTTCTTGCTGCTCCTCTGCTGATGGTCTTGAGCCAAAGCAGATGTCTATTCCATGATTTTCAGAGAACTGCTTTGCATTTTCATTTTGTGTTCACAGAAGAGAGAAAACAAGTTAACACGGTGTCAGCTGTATTAGCATTTTCAGAGAAGAGACAGCCCTGCAGACGTCTGCTCTGTAGCTGTCAATTGTATGGTTTCACACAGAGTCTTGTCTGTACTAACTGGTGATTATAGCTAGAGTGAGTTCCTTGTGCTGAGGAAATGCTCTTTTATTTGTGTATTTCAAACGTTGTTTCAGAACTGTTGTTATGCAAAACTGTGTGGTGAGGGTACTTTTAAAGGAAAAAGAAGCATTTTTTGATTTAAAGTCAGTTCCATTTCTCTGCTGCAATGATGTGCTGTCTCAGACACAAACTCATTTACTGTGTCCATGGAAAACATGCTTTATTGTCTTCTCTGTAACCTCAGTTTAGAATCCAGGTATGAATGAGTTTAACGAACTTCACTACTGAAAAATGTATGGGAAAGAGCAAGACGGTGTTTTGTGCGCCGAAATGCTTTTGTTCAAGAAGATAAGAATTGAGAATGTGTTAATTGGGAATTTGCAAATTGCTTGTTGGTAGGAAGATACCTGACTAGAAGTACTGTTGATTCCAATTCTTAAAAATGAAATACCAAGGAAACCAAAATCCCAGGGGATGGCAGAATGCAGGTGAGACAGGAGATTTCTTTTTTTTTTGGTATTCACGGTACCTAAATTGGCTTATCTGCAACACCAGGTGGCAGTGCTGGTCTTACAGACATGAATAATTTCCATTCAAAGCCTTGCTCAGTACAGAGCTGTTCTTTCCAGTTGTGTGGGAATAGAGATAAATGTGGAACAAATAAATTTGTAAGGTAAACTACTTGCCTCAGCCTTTCTATTTTACTGGGGTCTTTAAAATAAAGCAAGGCTCTCTTTATAGCACTAGTTAGCCTGTGAATTAAGGTATTAGCTCTGCCCATCACTTCCAGGACATGTAAACTCTGCATCTCAGTTGTATCATCATTTCCCTCCACTGGAACAGAACTCTGTCTTGAATGAACCACTTTTTAGAATACAAGGCTATAAGTAGAACAAAAGTGATCTTATATGGTGGCCAAATGTGCCTCTTACTGATGCTGTGCTACTTGTTGACGTGGCTACATTTTGTGGATAGGTACGCACTGTGAATCCAACTGAAACTGTGATGATTCCCTAGGCCACCAAACTGGCAGTCATAACCACTGACTTGGAAGGTCAGGGGCAGTATTTTCCGAGTCATTGTCCTCAACCACCCTGTTGCAGGCAAAAAGACATTGAATTTCTGTGAACAAGTGAAAATAAAGGTGAATATGATATTTCATATATTAGTGTCACAGAGTCCTCTGTGAAGTCATGGCCTGAAATTAAATAACCTGCATTTATGGTTTGTTTCATTAATTTTGTTAATTCTTGAATATGAAGTAATACATTTTTAGGGAAATTAAATTTATCAAGTTATTCTTGTAGAAATGTGTTTTTAGGCTATATATATGAGAGACTGTATAGACTAGTCATGTTTCATGAGTCAGATAAAAGCATTTCCAATATGTATCTGTTAAAATGTACATAGAATTTTGATTTGGCCGTTAAAATATTGGTTTGGTTTATACACCAATGTAAGCACTCAGGTTTTCTCACCAACTGTGTTGAGGCACTTGGGCATTTGCATGCTTGCATTCTAGTACTGCTGTCAGGATTAAGAAGAAACTTTAATCTTGATTATGGAATCGCAACTTACGGAGCCAACTTGATTTACAAAAGGTGGCTGAATTATTTCAAATTATGAATTTGGGAAAAAAGTCTTGTTTTAGGTGTTCACAGAAAACAAGCTAGGAAAATACTCATTAATTCCTGTAATGCTACTACTGCAGAAATAGCAACCTGTGTGAAAACAGAGGTAAATTTCCCATTATCTTAATTTTTCTACTATTCTTTTTGATTTAATCAGCCCTCATTTTGTTGTTTGTCTTACACTGGAGATGATAGATGTTTAATTTTATATGGAGTTCATAGATAAGTGCTTTCCATACTGTAGGTCTGATGGAGAGTTTCAGCTTTGTAGAGAGCAATAAAGGTCAGTCATTAAAATTCTTTGTGTGAAATCTCTCGGGATGCTGTCGTATAATGACTAACAGTTTTGTGATCTCGTATTCATGGCATTGTATTCATTTGGTTTATATTCTACCAAAGTAGTCTGTTTTCTAGAGTGGGCTCTTCATCTTCATGAGCACCTAGGCAAAAGAAATGCCAAGCTCAGGGCTTGAGTGTGGCCCAAAATGGTTGTAGGGTTCACCTTCTACTTTTGGGAGGGTGATGCATAACAAAAACAGTTCTGGAATTGATAAATGAACTCTGAGTCCCAGGTCCACATTATCATCAAAGATACCAGATTTTGAAGCAAACACTTGTTTCAAAGTGGAGATAAGGAATGGTGGATGACAGTTGACTTTACTAAGGTGAGAACTTAGCTGGTGCTTTGATCTGGATAAGCTGAGCTGGTCGCAGCATCCCTACTCTAACTTCTAGCACTACTGGGAATGCTTCCTATGCCTTTACCCATGTGCTCCATTGTCACCTTTGTGACTTCTGGAGAGATGGGTAATACGGAGTCAAAGGCACTTATAGGCAGTCCTTGCAAGGATTCCCATATAAATT
Organism: Hirundo rustica; assembly: GCF_015227805.2. Lineage (NCBI taxonomy): Eukaryota > Metazoa > Chordata > Aves > Passeriformes > Hirundinidae > Hirundo > Hirundo rustica. The sequence continues at coordinate 4,181,315 of NC_053488.1, read as the reverse complement.
TCTTTACCATTAAAAAAAAAATTACATCTATTTTTTTTGGTGGTTATTTGGTATATCATGGCCTTGGTAGCCCACATCACCTCAGCGTCTTGCGCTGGTTTTTTTGTAGGAGCTGATACTGGCCTTACTAACTTTGCCACAAAGTTTTTCATGGTCATGAAAAGTTTGCCTTCCCTCTGCCAGAGTATAAATGCTCATTTTGTGTTTTGAAGAACTCCTCAGGAGGAAAGTTATTATGTAAACAAGGAACACTGCTATGTGGCAGACAGCAGCATTGTGCAGACTAGGAGTCAGCTGTTTTATTCCAAGTCAGGGCTCTATCATTTTACCGAAAACTTCATACATGTGCTGTAATTTGATAGATTACCTATAAGGTCAGAGAAGCAATGAAAGTCACTTTTTAAATTAAAACTGTACCCTCCAGTGTGATACAGGTGTTTTTAAAGTAATAAATAGCGGTGTCACTTGTTTTGTGGACAGCATCCCTCAGAGACAGAGCATGTTACTGATGAAGTGCCATTTCCTGCCCCTGACAACTTTGCAAGAGTAGGAGGGTTAGTCCCTTCTGCTGTAGTGCTGGAATTTCTGCTTACCTCACATTTCACTGACAGGTGTGGAGGCAGGTGTGGTTGACCTTTTTGGAAAATGATTTGTAAAATGAGCCAACCCATCAGCTTGCCAGGGATGGCCAGCGGGCCTTACTGAGAGGTGTCAAAAGAGTGAATCACTGAGTAACAATTGCAAAAGAGGAAGTGGGTTACAAATGCTGCCGGAGGAATGTGTTAGATTTCTGGTCCTCAGTATGGAGGAGAATAGCAAGAAAGAGTATGATTGAAGTCTCTAATGTTTGTAGATTTGTTATCATCAGTTTGTGGTCAAACATGACATTAAGCATATGTTGAGCAGCTTAGTCTATCCGAGTAATCTTTATTTTCCAGGAACAGTACAAAACTAAAACTCGAAATTAAATAAATTTAACTTCCAGGTAATTCATTAAATGCATAGGCTGGCTGCCTGTTTGACAGTCAGAAGTTTAAACTCCTGCATGATCAGATTAATATTGTTATAGGACTGCTGAAGCAGAATGCTGTAAAACTTACTTAATTACTGGCACAGTGCCCCATTTGATAAACAGGATTTCTTTGGATTGTGGTTTGTGACTGTAAGGTTTATCAGTATGGTACCACATGTTTCTGTGTCTCCTTGTTTTGCTGTAAAATAAAAATCCATACCTAAAGTACTGTCCAGCATATGCTAGGCTTGAAAGCAGGTGCAAATTTTAAGGACATCGGCTAATTTTTTGTTTTAGATGACTTATATTAATTATACTAATTTCATCCAGCACTTTATAGATTAGGGGTTTTTTTCCTTTTATTTTCTAATAATCTAAAGATCATCGTGTTGAGAACTTTCTCTTGTATTATTTTCTCATGAAGTGTTCAACAATAACTGAAAGTACTATTTTCATATAATTTTAAAATGGGATGTTAAGAACCCAGAATTTTATTTCGTGGACGTAGGTTCTATTCTAGGTTATATGATGAGTCTGCAGATTTTCCTGTTGTGCCAGTTGATTAAACACATGCTTTTTCTGCTTTCTCCAGCTGACTTAGCCCACTTAATGGACAGAACCTATGAAAGAAAACTGCCTGTCAGCTCTTTGACAGTAGCCCGGGTAAGGAAATAAATCCCAATCATAAACTGGTAGAAGTGACTATGGAATGCCTGTGTAGTGAGCTGAGAGTTGATAAATGATACCACTTCTGTTAGGAATTCAGGAATTAGGAATAAATATCTTGGTATTTGCTACATAAAACTGTTTAACTGATACTTTGTACTCATTAGTTGGTACCTAAACTATAGGGTCTTGGAAGCAGAACTTTTTTTTTTAAATCAGGCCTCACTGTTACTGGGTTGTGTATTTCCCTAATATGTGTTTCCTGCCTTCGTATGGTTTCTGTTCTTGTGAAAGCTTTAAAACCTCCTCAGGTTCTGTATAAGAACCATCCTGTGGCTGCTCAGGGAATGCATTAAATTAGTACACTGCACTGTCTGTCTTCCTCCAGTTCCAGGCTTCTTTCAGAGTGAAGCGGAGGTGGACGTATTTTGCTTTTATAGCTTTCTGTTGTTGCAGCAGACTGAGGCAGAACAAATGCTGACATGGGTTAAACAGAGCCATTATTTTTACTGGAATTAGTAACCAGTTCCATCCTCTAGATGGGTTAATCTAGAAAGGGGGAGAAGTAGAGATATTGTAATGAAGAAGGAGAATAAATATGCCATTTGTTTAAAAAGAAAAACAAAATAATTTCAGTCTTCAAAATTATCCAGAGAAGCTGAGTTATCTCAGTAATATCCCTAATTAGTAATATCACTAATTAGGATAATTTGCACCACTAACTGAGGAGTCACAGAATGCTTTGTTCAGTTACAAAAGCAAGCATTTACAGATCAAGCATTCTTGACGGTCGCTTCTGAGACAATGTCCACGAGGGAAATGGGTGTTCCTCTCCTTTTTAGGGATCAGTTTTTTTCCTTTCCTGCTTTGGGCTGACCTCCCTGGAGAAATGGCATTTTCAGATTGTCAAACAGCCCCACTTTCCAATACCTGAAGCTAACATCAGATTCTTACTTTCTGAAACATAGGTAAAGCACACAGGTATGCTATTGCCATGTTCAGAAGGTGAGATCTCTATGGATACAGCATGCAAAGAGAATTAAGAAATGGGAGACCAAATACCAGTCAGCTGAAATTATTGTTTTTAGCTTAGGCTTAGGGTCAAGTGAAGTACTGACCTTGAGAACATGTTTATTTTTCTGAACTAAATATATTATAAAGATGCTGTAGTGTTCCAGCACCTTTTTGCTTATGTTAGTAAAATACACAGGAAAATGGGATTCACTGTTACCAGAAGACAAAGTATGGTTGTAAATTTGGCTTGTATTTAAGTAATTGATAGCCCTGGGTGTTCTGTAAGAAGACATGGTTGTAAATGAGAGGACAGTTGTGCTGTACAGCATGGGAGAGTGATTTTTTTCTTACCATTATTTATAAGTATAGTGAAATAGAAAATTATGCTGTCCCTGTGCTTCAGAATATATAGTATGAATAGGCAAAGTATAGGGGAAAGAATATTTTTTGGAAAAAGCAATGAGACATGTCAAGACTCACTCAAAATTGTAGCAAAAATGTAAGGAGATGAATATATGCTTAAAATAAAGGGTATGATTAAAGAGCAAAAAAATTAGAGGGACAGCAAAAATACTGATATTTTTACATACTGATACTGAGCTATAGGTGTTGAATCCTTAGATGGCTTTCAAGATGCATAAAATTTCTCAGAATTAAGGAAGGGAGTTGTCTCAGTTTAAAAAGATTTAAGTTTTAGCAGTCTAGAAGAAAGTAGAATTAGGAGCAAGCAGAGATGTTAAGAATTCCATTACTGTCAGACAGCTAAATATGCCAGACAAATGTATTTTGCTATTGCATTTTTTTCTAATATGCTTCATGTCAGTGCGCCCTTTTTAAGCTTTTATTTCTTACTTTTTAATCAGTTTGTTGACAACATTTCTTCACGAGAAGAGGTGGATCAAGCCGAATACTACCTTTACAAGTAAGCATCTTATCCCCGCAACGTGAACTTTGAGTCATACGAGTAAATACCATGAAGTCTTGTCCTTTGAGGACTGACCCTTTCCAGCTTCTTGACTTTGATTTCTCTCTTGCAAAGCATGCACATCTACTTGTCTTAACAGCTCACAGCCAAGGGCTTTCTTGCCAGCTTCTCCATGGTTATGGCTGCCCTTCTCTGGACCTCTAGCATTGTCTCCTGTCAAACTTGTTAATCTGATACACTTAGCTAGCAGCTAATGCAACCTCCAGCTGTGGTTTATGTTAGAGACTGCTGAAATTACAAGAAGTCATGTGTGTTAACAGTTTTTACTTCTGATACTTTTTTCTGTTATCTCATTATTTATCTAAATTGGCTACATGATACTTGGTTGTCTAAGTGTAGGTTAAGGAAGCTTGTTTCCTTAGAACACAAAGAATGAAAGTGGGCATCCTGTGGCAATTATCCCCTTAGTACTTGTATGTTTCCCAGATAAGCTGTGTAGTTCACTTTATGCATGGGTTATTAGGGTTTTCAGCAACTATTTTTCGGTTGATTGAAGTGTACAGGGTACCTTTTCTGGTGGTGTCAGGTTTAATGCTTGCTTGCTTCATGTCAATACTTCTCAATATTGACTTTAAGAGAGTAGCAATTATTGCTGATCACTAGAATAAATTAGTTCTTTTATGATGGTTGCACACACATTTTGAGAACTAAGTTTTGTGATGGAGAAAGTGACACATCCTGTCAAAGTGCATGAGAGAGCATCCTTAGAAATCATGTCAGATTGTTATTTGTAGATAATAATGATTGGGGTTTTTTTAATTAAGGTGTTTTCTGGATAGCTGGTTTAAGTATATACACAGTTTTAAGTAAATGACTACATTACACTTCAGATTCCTGATTCTGTGCTACTATTGGGACAGTATCCAACCCTTGGAACTTCAAAGTGGAAACAATAGAAATGGGTTAATACTAGCAATATCCTGTAGTTTAAAAATAAAAGTAGGAAGAAGAATCTCTCACAGAGGGGAGGTTAGTGGAGTTTTCATTCCTTTTGATCAAGGTATCACTAATCTTTTGAGAATCTGTGGTCAGAAATCAGTTTTCCATGCTGCAACAACAGATAGGAAAACAGGAGAAGGTAGAGCCAGTTAAATGCAAGCCCTCTAGTACCTTTTAGTAACATTCTCAAATGCATTATGCCACGTGTCCTTAAGTCCTCTCATCATGATGGAGTCAGGCCCTCTAAGGTCAGCGACTCCAAGAGACCTCTGACTTCCCTGGCATGCAAAGGAAAGTGGGGTAGTTTTAATTGCTAAGTCTCAAAATCCCAATAGTGAGGTGTTTGTAATGTATCTTACCGGTTTTTTCTTCTTGAAAAAAATCAGAAAGTGTGACAAAAAGAAGCATAAAAAATGGTCCATAGTAAGAGGGAGAGAATATTATGGGAATCTCTGATATGTAAATATCCTTCTTGTTCTTAATATGTGTCTGGTTAGTATCTCAAGTAAAAACATGGGATTTCAATCCTTAAGAACAAATTCTAGTAGAGAGAGTTACAGTTCAAAACCAATCATGGTTGTTTACTATTTTCCTAAGATAAAATGCCACTAGGGTTGGTTAGAGTATCCTGTGTGCATATGGAATATAATAATTTGTCATTGATGCAGATTTTAGTAGTCCATATGGAGAGAATAGAAAGGTATTGATGTGTCATATGGCTTGTCCGACATGCTCTGGCTGGAATTTTTCTTCTGTGTGTCCCTGTGATTCTGCTTTGCTTTGGTATTGCAAAATGCTGTCTTTTGGTGATATTAGCATCAGTTTTCAAGGAGACTTCATTCCAGCATTGATCCATTAAACTGTTCCCAAAATGTACGTGTATTCAGGTAATGAAACAGTGTAGAGAGGTCTATAATTCATGTAAAAATCCTGATTATAACAGCATTTTCTCTGTCAAATGAAAATAACTATTCTAGCTTCAGGATATAGTAGATGTGGGTATTTGCAAGACCGTTTACATTTTGTGCTTAGGCTGGAGACATGAAATGAAAGACATTTTTATAAAGATGTTATAAAACATCTTTTCAGCTGTGAGGATGTTTGACACAGAAAAATGTCTTGTGTAAATGGCCATACCATGAAAATGAAGGTGGTAGAGAGGGAAAGTTAAGAAGCAGAGAAGCTTTGGCAGGAAATCTCTCTTTTTCTGCCTTCATGTGAAAGTTTCAAATATGATTTTTCCTTTATTTAAGGAGGTGAAACTTCTGAACAGGAGAAAGACAGTATCAGAGAAAAACTGGTTTATGTCCGTTTTTTGTGTTTTATGTCTTCCAAGGTGTTCAAATCCATTGCAAACAAATGTTATGTACATGGCCTGGTAAGTTGACTGTATGTGCATTTGCCTGAACATAATTAATCAGAATGCTCCCAGAGTCCTCTGGTTTTCCCTTTAGCTGCTTGTAGAGTATAAAGAGGGGAATTTGGTACCTCTCCCCAGTGTTTGGAGCCTCTGGGAACCTGAGGGGAAGGGTAATCAGTTCCAAGGCCCCTGCAAGGTTGGAAGATGTTCCTGGTACAAAAGGCAAACTGCCTGTGGGAAGAATCGGAGGGAAGCAATGGCACTTCCATGCTTGCAGTGTGGGGTTTTCCTGGAGATGGGAGTGACAGATATTGTAGTTGTTAGCTTTGTAGACTAGAGACTTTCCATCTATAATGTGAGGCAGAACATAGTTTCAAAAAGTAGTATTCTGGAGCGTTACCATAATGCATTTAGGATCCCAAAATAAAATATATGTGTTATATTTAGACCTATCCTTTTAAAGCAGTAGATCTCCAGCCATACTGTCTCCACAGAGGATCTTGAGCTCTCAAGAATAGCTGTGGTGGAAACTGCTATGCTACATTGTGGAACATGTCAGTAAGATGGTAAAGGCGAGTTTGAGGCATGATGTCATCTGCTTTCAGTGCTCCTCTTTTTGTTTTCTTCTGAATACCTCCCCCCCTCTGTTAACTGTCAGACTTTTAAAAAATCCTTTCATCTCCTAGGATCCCAACAAAAATTCTCATCAGAATGCAGAGCACTTTCATCCAGATCAAAGATCTGCAGTTCGCTGTACTTTGTCCTGTCTCACTGAGATGTCACTATTTCACACATCAGGGTGTTTTTCATATGATTGAAACATTAGCATAATGAAGAGAGGTTTTGTGGGTCTGAACTGCTGATTTTGTATGTAGATTTTATGCCAACAAAGATTTTTCAATGTATGTGAAAAGAATTGCTGAAGTTGGGGTTTTTTTGGGTATGGTGTGTTGTGGTGGTTTTTTTCTGTTGTTGTTGTTGTTGGTTTTTTTTTTTGTTGTTGTTGTTTTGTGTTGAGATTCCTCTAGAGAATTTTTAATTGCATTAGACCCATGACCCACCATGTAGAAAAAAGTATACACAGTTCTGGAAAATGTGTTTGTATGTGCATGTGCTCTTGTTTGTATGTGCATGTGCTCTGCAAACTCTTGCACAATCTGCCTAGATCTTTTTATTATCTTTCTGTGATTGATAATTTTTTGAAAACAGAGCTGTTCCCGCAGGATACAGGATTTATTACCTGGGCTCTGTACTTGAGTATAATCACAAAATGGAACAATAGCAAATGATTAGAAGTTACTCTTAGATGTACTGTCTTTTATAGAATCATAGTATTGTTTAGGTTGGATGGTAGTAAGTTACAGTTTTGAGGCCTTTAAATAATTTTGTGGCTGTGTTCTCTGCACTATGAAATTGTGCTTTTTCTTAATAATATCTGTGTGTCACTGCTTAGGACAACATTACATGCAAAATAAGTTTCCCCTGCACTCTCTATATGTCATTTCTGTGGGTGCAGAAGTTGCACTTTTACTTTCATGCCAGTCAAGTGTCTTAGTGTCTGAAAATGTTTTTACTCTAAAGTATTATTTGTAATAAGTTTTCACAATGGACCAAAAAAAGTGTATTTCTGAATGATATTTGCATGGCATTCATTCTCACTAGTATGGTATTTTGTTTCTGTATGTAAATCTACAGTGCATAATGAATACCATTAACCTGTTCCAGCACAAATAGAAGAGAGGTAGACACAGTCCTATAACATATTTAATTCTTCCTTTGAGATGTTTTCATTCTCTTAAGGCTGTAGGTGAAATAAACTTCATTAACTGATAAATCATGGTTTTTAATGCCTCCAGAGAAGTATATGGCTTTAAAAAAAAGGGTATAAAAATAAGTTAGTTGGAAATAGCTGCTTGCTATTCAAGTTATGCAGTTACATTTTGGAATGATATTGAGAAGTGGTGGAAGCATCTGAAGAGAAAATACACTTTGTTGGCAGAATGGTATGTGCTACCGGTTTGGACACCTGCCTAGGCTGGGTGCTCCAAAATAATTAATTTGCAAAAGATTTGAGCAGCTCTTCAGAAGGTAGGGAGGCAAAAGGAAGGGGAAGCACCAGAGAGATTTACTTAATTAGAATATTTACTTATTGTCATGTGAGTGACAGAAATACCAGTGTTTAGTGCTGTTCCACTGTGGTTGCAGTGTGTGATGCTGCTTTATGTGAAGGAATACTGCTCACTATGCAAGCCAGTGCTGTCAGGTGTAGGTGTTCCGGCTGTAGGGACTCCACTGTGCTTCTGGCTCCCTCATTCACTCATTTCTGCACAGAGGGGCACACGTTCTTAATCGCCCTCTAATCTTTCACAGTTTCACTGTTGTGTTCACCTATTTGTGGTTTGTCACAGTCTGAACTCTCTGAATCTTTGGAAAAAACCATCAGTAAATAGGTTTCAGAACCCAGAGCCTTATCTTGTAACCACATCAGACTTGGTGTGCTCAGTGTAACATGCTATGAAGTGCGGTAGAACCATCAATAAAGATAAAACATTGAAGAGCATTCAGAAGGGGCTTCTGCTGTAATACATGTATTTTCAGTCATCTGCTTTTCAAAGTTCATCTGTCCTTTTGTGTATATAGTTTTCTTTAAACTTGGCAGAAACTGGTAAAGAATTTTCTAGGCACCGCATATAAAAGCACAGAAAGTTGGAAGGCTTTTCATCAACACTCATTTTTGTGTGTGTGCGTTGCCAGTGCTAGAAAGATAAGCTTTTGGATTTTAAAAGCTTTATATTTAATCCAAGAGGAAAAGAAGGATTGTTCTACAGACAGAATGCTGTGATATCAGTATTGGGGGTAATCTGTCCTCCTCCTCATCTACAATATTTCTGGAGTCAATAGAAAGACAAAGCCAGTCAGATTCAGAAATTGACAGAAGTTACTTGGTCTGCATTCCGTGTAGATACATTTTGCGTTTAGTATGGAGGACAGGCTTTTCTTCCAATTCTTGGAGAAACAAAGTATTAGCAAAATTTCCACATCTTTCACCCAACATGCTTCTTGCCAACCGCTCAAGAGCTTTCTGTCTAGTAGCTTCTTCTACTGGAAATACTTTAAAGTCCATTGTGACCAGATCTCAACTGTTGGACTCATCTATTGAAGGAGAAAGGGAAATTTTGTCTCAGAGTTTGACCCATACTCATCTTTAAAGGTTAATTTTGCTATATCCAGTGGCATTCCAGAAGTTGTTTAGGAAACACCTGCATCAGCAAAAAGCCTGTCTGGAGGCAGATCTTGTATTATGTTTTAGAAACACTGAAAGTCGAGACAGAGGTTAAGTGCAGCCGTAAATGTAGAGAGCGAGCTGTTTGTATGGATACAAACGGCCAGCACAGACTAAAACCTTTTATAAGCTTCGGAATTTAAAACAAGACAAGCTAAGATCTGTTCCTTTGCCAGCTTTAGTTCTTTAGTTAATGACTAATATGAGTAATAATTGTAAAGATATACTGGAGAGTTAACTCCATCTAGCTTCTGCTGAAAGGAATTCCTGGTTCTGCTACAGCTCTGAGCAGCAGCAGCAGTCAAAGCCAGTCTTAATGTTAATAGAAAAAAAACCCAAACAAAAAAACCCTATATGAAGTTAATGTTTTTACTGAGTTTCTTTCCTTTAGCTTTTCTAAGTATTGTTAAATGGTACAGCAGTCTTTTCTTTTTGAGTTATGTTGAAAGTGGCAGCTACCAGCATAAACCCATGATTTTTTATTCGGCTTTCAACCATTACCAGAGCTACCATGGTCCCTTCCTTAGAAACTGTTAACTTTGTGGTTATTGTATCCATCAACCTAAATAAGTCTTCTTCATGGTGCAAGTATGTATTTCCTTTTTGGATCAAGATAAATACAGCAGAAAAAACAACTAGGAACTACTTGTTACTATCAACTTGTTATGGAATAATCTTGACATGCTGTAGACCAGAGCTGTCGTATTGCAAGTATGTTGATTAGAATTAGAATTATTTGAATTGTTGACTTGGTCTTAGTTTAAATCAGCAAGCAAGAAACCTTAATTCAAGTAAAATATTTTAATAATGTTTCATATTTATAATTTAAATTATCTTCTTAAAGAAGGCTTTACCGCTGTTTTCTGGCAGCAGAAAACAAGTTTTGCGAAAAAGTTTCATTTTGTTGGAAGGACTGAACTCAATTTGGAACTTTGGAATTTTCTTACTGAGCAAAGAGACAGTCTTGTGTAGATACTTCTATGGTTTACAGGTATTTCTTTACAGCTTTGTTTTATATATTTGATTTTCTTCAAAAAGAAGAGATAAATGTTTACCAGAATGCTATTTTTCCAATGTGGACAGCTACCTTTGAGAAAGAACCTTAAGTGAAAGTATTACTTTTCTGCAAATGTTCACATTTTAATGAGTATGTAAACATTAATTGTATTAAATACAAGATGGAAAGCATTTCGAACATGTTTTCTATTTCGAATGTAGCAATTTAAGAAACATTTTTGTTTGGTGAAAAAAGATTCTCTGTATGTATTTGTAGGTGCTAGTTTTTATTCCTGTTGTAATTTAGATGTGGTGCTATTTTGAGTCACATATTACTCATTTTTGAGCTCAACTAAACATAACATAGAAGAGTAAGCAGTATATTATGTCTACAGCTGTAGAAGGGGCGGTAGTTATTAAAAATTCTGCTTTCAGTTGCTTAACTAGTAACCTTCTCTAGTTTTTGTTATGCTGCTTATAAAGCTAGCTGTACAATGTATGTTTCTTCAGGAAACAAATATGTTTAATGCAGATTTTTATTTGCAGGGCATGTGATCTGCTTTATTTTTTTTTAAGAGGAACTGTTGATTTTTTTGGCTTGCTTTAATTTACAGAATTGTAGTGCTGAGTAGCGTAAGGTTGTGGGGTAGCCATTTTAACTTCATCTATTCTTACACAGCACATATGAAATAATAAAATAGGCTAAAAATGGGAGAGCTTTTATCCTATACTTTTGGAAATTCAAGTTTTTGTGCTACTGCAACCAGCATACAGTTTAAATGCCATAAACAGATGGCCAAGTACAAAGTCAAAAGGCTTTCCAGACCAGGCAGAAAATGGCTTAGAAAAGACAGTGATCAAGTTTCTTTTCCTGTAATCAGTAGTAAAGGAAAAATAAAAGTAGTTTTTGAGGCAAGTTGAGATGTTATTTTGTTTTTTAAATTTTGCCATTAAAGGTGGCAAAGGTTTTCCAAGGGGTGAATCAGGGTCTTGCTGTCTTAAATGGATTCTGCAAGCAGCTGTGGATGAGCTTCTGATGAAAACAAGTTTATTAAAAATTGATTTTTAAGATCAGGATGAGTATTTATAGCCTCTATTGTGTTAATTTTATTATGGAAAAAACAAGTTAGGAGCTGAAGATATGCAGTAAAAAGTGTCAGCTTTCAAATGTCCTCAATCTGGGAAATACGAGTTGCATAGCCTGCCGCAGCTGTTGTGTTTAAAATACATCTTGGGTTAAACGTACATCCTATAAAGTTTACCCACTTACCAGGATTTACTTTGTATTTTTTTCTTATAATCTGACTTGTAATTGAAGGAAGGCTAATAAGAAAGTGGGACTTGACATCGACTAAAAATGTGAAATGTTTTGAAACACTCCAGGGCATATCACATGGTCATTTAACATGGGAAGGGATGTCTGTCTGGTTTTCTATATTTTTTTTCTTTAAAATGTTTGAGGAAAGATTTTTTTTCAGGAGACTAATGTGAGTGCTAGTAAAACCTATGCAAGCAGCTTCATGACATTTTTGGTTTTCTACTGTGGTAACAGTATATGTTCTTGCAGGTTGCATGGAAGCAGGCCTGGGACCAAAGCATCTCCAACATTCCAGTGCCTGAGAATTCCTATCCTGCACCACACTTGTTAAGAAAGCTGCCAATATGGTTGAATGATGGCGAGTTGTGTGTTAGTTTGTAGGGTAGATTGATGGAGAGAAGGACAAAGGCATTAAGATATTTTATCCTGTCACGCTGCAGCCAACGTATGAAATACAAGGCTTATGCAGTATTTCAGTGAGGACATCCCTTTATTTTACTATATCTAATGAAAAGTCCATATGATCTTAGTTTTAAATAATTGTTCCATAAAATATTGGTTTATTTCACAGACTTCTAAGATGACTGTGGTCTGATTAAGCACATAAAAAAGTGACTACACCATCTTACTATTTTCATATTCAAGAAAAGTGTTCTATGCTTTGTTGGTAATGGTGAAGATGTTCAGCTTAATAATATGATAGAGTGGATCCAGTACAATCTGTTGTGCTCAGACTGTTTGTGGTCTTGCTGCACAGTATGTAGTAGCAGGTGGGATATAAGTTCCAGAAGGTAAAGCCTTTGGAAATGGAAAGAACATTTAAGATGACCACGTTAAGAGATGGAGTAATATACTACAGTTATAGATCTGATCTTACTTTGTTCTTTTATACTCCATTTTAGACGAAATGGTTTTATAACCAGATGAAAACTATTATGATGGGGAGGAGGTAGGTTCACATTTGCATGCATCTTTCTTTAGCTTATAAATTACTGGGCATGTTAATTTTCAAGTAGCTGCCTTTTTATTTTAAAAAATATTGATGTTTATGCTTTTGTAGGACTGAAAATGTTACATCAGCATTCAGTTATCAAGCCATTTAGAAAATGATGTAATTATTTCCAGCAGCCTCTAGATTTCTTTTTGGCCCCAGTAAAAAATAGATTTGAAAGGTCTATATGTTACTCTATTTCAGTGGTTCAGTTTTTTTCTAAATAATTCCATCTTCAGAAAAGTCCAAAAAGATTAGAGTGCAGAACAAAAGTGCCTACATTTATTCAGCTTGTATATTGGCTTAATTCTGCATAAACATTTGTGCCTGTGGAAGAGTCTTCTCCCTAAGGGCAGAAGCTTGATTGCAGACAGACCCACAAAACAAAGCTTTGCTGTAATTGAATAGAGAAATACTGAATCAGTAGATAAGCAAAGGACATTATTCTTATTGGTTATTACTCTTATTGTTTAGCAGAAAAGGGAAGTTAGGATGCAAATTTCTGAATATAAGATGTTCAGTAGCAAAATTTAAAAAAAACCCCAACAAAATAGTCATTCAGGGTGCTTACTTTCTTATTGGTTGCTAGCTATGTTGGTTGCTTGGTCAGCTGCTTGCTTGGTTGGTTGGGGTTTTTTTTGTTGTTGTTTAAATGCTGCTTTAATAGTGAGCTGTTTTTAAAGCTGTGTGCTCCAGAAAATGTATCTGTATTGTCTGCTGGAATGAGTCCAGTTGCATTTTCTGTGCTTCTCTGTACCAAGCACTCTGCTGAGCTACCTGCAACAATTCCTTCTGTCATAGTTCCTGTTACCTCTTTCTGTTTCTGAGATTACTTGGTAAATCCTTGGTTCCTAATTATGTTGACTCATCTCTGAATAGTCCCTTCCTTAACTTTCTTTTGTGCTTTTTGTGGAGGTCATTGTGGGGTGAAAGAACAGTATGGGTTTGGAAAAAGCTTCGATAGAAGTCTAAACCTCTTTTGTCAGCTGATTTTATCCCCTTACCTGTTTGCTAAAAATCCTGATGTGCCCCTGTTGCTGAAGGAGAATGTGCCCAGGCTTTTCAGCTGTCTCTCAGTCTCTCCGTTGCCCCATCAGTTTGAAAGCCTGAGGGACTCAGTTAAATGTAGAGTTTGTAGTTTCAGAAATAATGCTGTGGCTGCTTTCAGCTGTTGGTTTCCATCTTCACCACTGATGCATCTCTGTTGGATGCTGTACTGCACATCCTTGAAAGGTGCTGGGGTTGGTCTTGCCTCTCAGCTTTCATCTAATTAATGATCATGTGCATGTGTGGTGTGCTAGGTCTTCAGCTGATTGAGGCAGGTCCCTGGTAGCTTGGAAGAACTGTGTGTTTTCTCTTTGGACCAGGTGAGGATTAGACCCAGGATCTAGTTTAGGGAGCATTTAAGCAGCAACAAGGAATCCTTTCTTGGAATTAATGTAAAAATTGGGAAGGTGTGTAGAAGAGAGCAGCTGGTAGAAATGCCTGTTTGCTCAGCTGTAAATGTAGACCCAATAATAATTCCTTTCTTGTGCTGAAAAGTGAACAAGGATTTTGGGGATTTCCTCCCTCACTCTACTCTTTCAGTCTAGAACTTGTCAGGCTGAAAGCACACAAATCCTGACTTCTGGATTTGCAAGCAGATTTTCACCTTTATGAGTAATAATCTGTTTTTCAAGAATTGGTGTGGATATAAAGCTGCCTTTAATCTCCAAACTCAACTTTTATGGTGAGCCTCTTTATGTTAATACTTATTCTGCTCTCTCCTCTGTAACGACTGTTTTCATTTAAAAAGGGGGAAAAATACTCCTTTCTTCAGAGTTCAACTAGGGAGTGAGCAGAGCTGGACTATATCGAGCTACAAGCTAAATAGATGGCCGCTGGCAGCTGACAGCTGGGTGTAAAATGGGCAGCATCTCCCTCCCCCTTGTCTACACTGCCTGTGCCAAAGTCGACAGACCAGACTGACTGCTCATGTGTCTGACTGGGGGTGGACAAGGTGTAGCAGCTACTGCGAGAGCATGACAGCAGAGCATGTGCAGCAGGAGTGGTACAGTCCACTTTACCTGCAAAAGGATTTTTTTTTTTTTTTTTAATCTTCATTGAAGTTGCTGTCCTCCAGTGACTACTTCTTTTTGTGGTTTTCCTTACCCAGATTAAGCCATAAAGCAGCAGGTTCTTCTCACGTAACATACTGTTGTGTTGTTTGGAAAGTCATGATGCACTGGAGAAATAAAGCCAGACTGAAAGGCGTGCAGCACATAGTTGAAGTGTTGCTCCTGCTCTTCTGTCTCCTCTGTTCTCCTGTGCAGTGGGTAACATGACATGTATAAGGTCTCTGTACCATGTCTTGGGGCACTGGTGCTGTAAATGTCCATTTAGAGCCTGAATACGTGGTCTGAGTAGGCCACTGTAAAAGGGCAGAGTAGCAAGTCATCCTGGCCTTGCATTGTGGACTAGTCGTTAGCAGAGCCAAAAGCATTAGTGAGTTATCATAGAATATGCTGTTTGAAGGGATCAGTCAGGTTGCTGCGTTGTTGGGCTCTGCACAGGACATCCCAGGAATCACCCCGTGTGCCTGAGAGCATTGTCCAAATGCTTACTGGACTTCGGCAGGCTTGGTGCTGTGGCCACTATATTTATAATTACCAATCTTGTCTGTCTTCCTGTCTCAAAAGGGGAGAAACAGCAAAATACCTTTTTGCATTATGAAATCCTCTGCCTGTTCTGGGTAGCATGACCTCATTTTACTGTGCAGCTTGCTGCTACCTACGCAAGGGAGCATTTGTCCTACAGTACATGCAGTACTTAAGGAGAGGTACCTGCTGTCTCTTTAAATAAGAGATCTGACTGCAGTCTTTTTCTGAAAAGAATAAAACAATCACATAACTGGTAAGAGCCCACAAATTTCAAGCTGCCGTACAAAATGCCGTACTAAGTCCAGTTTGGCAGGTTTATTCTTGGTGTACTTGCTTTTCCTTGAGATTGACGTATGCAGTGAGGCAAAGGACATTTTGGTCTCGCTGGTCTCAGAAGTTAGACCTACTAGGAGGTACGCTAACTAGATGCCTCGGAAGTACTGTGATTGGGTACTGTGGTTAGAGAAGAGTTGAAAATGTGTAAAGGGCTTGAGCATTTCTTGTTCCTCGTTGCTAAAAGTATTTTTACTAGGCAAATGTGTGGTTGGAAGAAAAAATAAATACCAGTAAGCGTTGGTCACTGAGACATGATATGAAAAGTAAACAGTATAATGATGAACTGTCTGGTAGTCAAGATCTGCCTGTTCACCAATGGTTGACCTTTTGGGAATGGTTGTCTTTTTGACAGTGACTGTGGCTGAAAATGCAGATATCAGGGGTTTTGTCCTCTTTTTAGGCATTTACATTTAATATGAAAGCCTTCTTGTCTGCCTCCCCTTCACTCATGGGGCACAGAAGGAGAGAAATGCACAAGGACATCACATTGTAGCAGTGAAAAATGTAAAGAGCACAGGTATTAGGTCAAAATTCGGCTAACTTGAATTGTGTGCCTGTGGCAGCAAATCTGAAAAGGTGAAAGCTGAACTGTGCAAATCCAGTTTGTGAAGTGTTTTTGGCAGCAAATGCAAGGTTTGACTCTTCCCCTGCTTAAGTTGGTTACTGAGATCCATTCAGTATTTGTATTCCTGAAGCACTGTCTTCCCATCACCTCTTTTTGTGCTGGTTGCGTGTGGTATAAAACTGAGTAATTCTGCAGAATAAACAGTGTGGCTTGTACACTTCTGTATCGCAGCCTTTGACATAGTCAAGACAGAAATACATCATTTATGATCTGTGCAAGTTCAGCTGTGATCAAACTGAAAAGTGTCAAGGGTTATGTCAGTTGGTGTAATGTTACAGTAGTTTGAAGCTAATGTATGATGTGTTTCTGGGAGCTGTTTTGTGAACCATAAAGAATTTGAGTCATAGTTATAATAGAGACTGCAGCTCTGAGTGAGTTAGTTCTCTAACAAAATTACATCAATTTTGCCCCAGGTTAAATTTACACTGAATATTAGGCATTTTTAAAAAGTTGCTGTTTGCAAATACAATTATAGCAATGTCTAGTTAAAGGCTGAGATTTTTTTCCTGCCATAAATTCAAGAAGTCATAATTTGCTTTTCTTGACAGCAGTTTTTATGCATATGCATGAAGTATACCTATTTAATATGGCATGAAAGGGGTATTCTGTCATAGTTTAGGCTTAGTGCTAAAAGGCAGAAACACGTCAATGGGCTTCCCTCTTACACTGAATTATCACAGAACTTAGAGTCACTGTTTTGTCTGCATGGAAAGCCCTTGGTGCTACATCTTTATCTGGCTTGGTTAGTAGTTACTGGAAAGCAAGTTTCACTGTAACATCCCTGCCGCAGTTGGTAGCTTAGAGATGGAGGTTTTCTAAAACATCTGTAGTCATTTATTTTTTTAAAATTAAGCCTAATGAGCTTTAAAGCAATTTAGTCCCTCAAATGACATAAAGTTGTCTGTGGTTGAAGAAAGTCCTTTACGTAAGTACTGCTTGGTATACAAAAGAATTTAAACTTAATTTCGAAATAAAGCTAATGGGAGCTACCTTTCTGATGGAAGCTTTGTCAGCCTTTAGTGGGCAGTCACTTGGCAAAGTGAATGGGCTACAAAGATGGTAAGAGTAACTAGAAATTGCAAGCAGGCTATGGCAATCATTTTTTTTCATTTTTGAAATAAGTTGATAACTTGTGTGCTAGCTTTTAGAGAGGTTTAATTTGCTGAAGCAGTCACAAGTAGGTGAGTTAGTAAAGTGGCAACAGTCAAGTCAATGCTTTACTGATATGTTTCTTTTTTACAGCCTTGTGTTAATCAGTTTTCAGAGATCCAAGTTAAACAATCCAGCAGAACTGACCCTTTGTTGAGCTTTAAAACAGCAAGTTTTATCCTGATGCACTTTGAAATTGCTGAGAATAAAAAAAATTCCCTGAAACAAGAAATGTAGTATCTTGTATGGTTCTTAATTTGTCTGGTTTTGTATGCCAGGATACCGGAAAAAGATATAATTAGTGGAAGAGTTGGTTTTAAATTAGACTTTATTATGGTTGCATGGGGACAAGGAAAGGCACTTGAGAGAATCTTATCAGAATCACTATAGCAACAGCTCACTTCATCATTCCCTGTGTATTTTCTCAGCCTGTGGTAGTTTCTTATACAATGTTAGTGACATTTATATTCAAAACCAATCATTTCAATTGTAAGTCTAGAAGTATTTGTCACAGAGAGCTTTGTCCTTTACAGTCAATAGTTTGGGCTTTTTGTTATGGTTATTACTGTTATTATGACACAACCTTTTCTTCTTAATTGTTGCTCTTTAAGTGAATTTCATCTTTATGGTGAAAATAGTATAGATTCTTCATGTGTGTGAGAAGAAAACTGGCTTTTTCCTGATTATCTTTTTTTAAAAGGAGTGGGAGAGGTGAAGGGTGGTGGGCAACTATTATCCTGGGAGGAAGAGAAAAATATAAGTACTGTACTCAAAAATCTGTTTATTTGGTTTCCTTCATTGCAGTTCACCTCATGATTTTGTTAAGTTGAAAAGGGGGGTTGCTTTATTCATAGGTTGCATTTGAAATAAAACTGAATGTAAAAAATTCAGTTTCTTCATGAAATGAAAGCAGGCATCACCACCTTTTCTTGGTAGCAGTGTTCTTTCACTTACAAGTCATGCTGAGGATCCCCAAATGTCCATTCCTAGTGAGCTTGCTGGTGACCTTCCCTTTAACCTAGAACAAGGAATTGTGTTGTAACTGGATTTTTAAATGCTAAGGTCTTTAGTTTCTAGCTGGAAAAGGCCTGTGGCTGATGCCATCCTATTTTAGGTTAGGCATACAGAGCATGTTCAGCCAAACTGACACAGACTAGTTCATGTTCTTAGAAGTGAACTTCCATTGGAATTCTGCCTGTAAATGCATAATTCTGAAGTGCTTTGAATCTACATGACTACAGATTTTTAGGAAACACGTTTAGCAGCCTCGAAGAGTTTTCCCAGGGACAAAGAGTGTGCTGAGTGTATGTTGTTTGAGCCTTGGCTTTGCTTTTTCTGTCTGAACTAATTAAAATAAAAGTTTGAGGCACTTAAGGTGAGCCTGTGGGATAATAAGCAGGCTGTCTGCAGGATTGCTGCCTTGTGCTTTGCAAATATTTCAAGGAGGTTTCAAGACTGCTTGGTGGATCCTGGTGGCAGAAAGCTGGGAGACCAGCTCTACTGCAGTTCTGTAATGTTGACTGCCTTTGGATGGAAGGATTGATAAATCATTCAGATACTTTTCAGGAATACCAGTAGTTGTTTAAAATATTGCAATACCAAGAATACCAATAAATTGCTTCAAACTTTGCCATAGGCTCCTTATCTGTTGTAATGCTATTTTGTGATGGCTCTTATGTCTATTTATGTATAAACAAAGTATTTCTTTCATGCTGGGGTAAACTGCTTTTCCATTCATACTTTATCTTGAAATTTATAAAATTTATCTAGGATTTTGCAACTCTTTGATCGTGTTGTTTTTTCTTTTAATGTAATAAGGCTTGTTTCTTATGTTTTACTCTCTAAAATGTCTTCAGTTCATCAAAAGGAGGAAGAGCACTTAGTGATAAGAGTCTGACAACAATGGGCAGAAATGCTTGTTGTATCAGAAATTCAGTTTGTCATCTGTTACTGAGTTAAAAACTGTCAAAATACTTAGGTCAGTAAGGAATAAATGACATCCTAACTGCTATATGGTGAATGTAATGTGATAGTTATTGTTAGAAAGAGACTTTGTGAAGCTTTCTATGCATTAATGTAGTTTTGAGCAATGCAATAGTTACCCTGAAACTACTGAATAGTGAATTTTCTCCCTTCAGTTGTTGGAAGAAGAGGGTTACCCAGGTGATATTCCTAGTCTTCCTATATAACTGTATAGTAGCTTTTAGCCAAAATATCCCCTTTTCCAAACCTAGTCTTATTACTAAGCTTAAGGGTTAAGAAAAAGGTGAACTTGCAACATTCAGTTGAACAGGAATAAAAGCTGCATGTGGGTATAATATGAGACAAGAGATGATACTAAAAATAGCCTTCAAGTCTCCTGCTCAGCCTTGATGCTGTGGTTCTGTACTGTAGTTTCTCTGTATCTGATAATTTAGGTTTGTTTTGGGGTCATCATCTGACATGCATCAGTGGTGTAAGAGCTCTGCGCAAATCTTGTGCAAAAAACGTTGTGCATGAAATATGAATTCACGTGGAGGTGGAGAGAGCTTAATTTGAAGGATTAATTTTAGCATCAAAGGAGTCAAGTTTAATTAGTTCAAAATAAAGGATGGGGAAAGTCAATAAAAACTAAAATAGAATAGGGCCTGAATGTGTTTTTTGGTTTTTTTCAGGGAGTCTGATTGTGTAAGCTTCTACCTCAGCCTTAGACTATGCTCTGTTACAGTTGTCATATCTAATTTTTTAACCTGACCTATTACTGCTTTTGATAATCGATTTCTTATAGTACACATACTACTTTAATTTTTTATTTTACCACAAAAGCAGTGTGTTCCCTCTGTTTTTGAGTGTAGGCAGTTAATGCCTACACCTATAGGACTGGTAGGTTTACACGTGACATTTTTGAAGGATTTATCAAAAAAAAAGGTAACGACTAAAATGGCAGACAAAGAAGAGACGGAAAAATAAAGTTCTGTTCTTGTTTAAAAGGAAATTTCTGTCAATAACGATTGCTTTTCCAGGATTGTTTTCTTTGACACTGATGTATAAGCGATGCCTCTGGGTCCATTTAAAATGTAGATGATTTTCCCCGAGGCTTGTGGCTTGAAATGACAAACAAAGGGAGAGTTTTGGGTGACAGCCTTCCAGTTTCCAAGCTAAGCCTGCCTGGAATCCATTTGATCATTATGCACTGTAGCTGAAAAAAATGTGCCTGGGAAGAACAAAAACAAGGCATTGCTAAGATGCTTCTCAGCCCTGTATGACTCATGTAAAATATGGAGTTGCTTTGGATTTATTCCATTGAGATAGCTTCTTCCTGGTTTGCAGAGACATTTCCTACTATATTTATTCATTTTAAGTCTCTCTACATTTTGCATTGGGACTTTGTAGAGTTTTAAGTGGATGAGAAAAATCTGGAACTCTCCCTGCCTTTTGAAAGTATATGAACATGCAGACCCATGTTTCTCTCTAGTTCTAAAAGAAGTATGAGAGATCGGAAGTGTAGGGTGTGTGTGGATCATTGCAAGATGCTTTCTCATTAGGTCAGGTAAAGGTGGAGAAAGGAGGGGTCTCTTCTTTCTTTTTCACAGATCAGGGGAGAATGGGGAAGAGAAAAAATAGTGTCTTGCACAAGGATAGCTTCTGGGAGTACCAGTCATTGGACTGGACCTTAAGAAAGCCACAGAATACAAAATGGAACTTGTGAACAACAGAGAATGGGAACCGATATGGGGAGCTGGCTTCCCCTCTATACCACCAGGAGGAGCAGAGCTCTTCCTCATGGTATGTGTACTTCCGCAGCACTTTCTCTTCTGTCATGCAGCAAATTTTCCTTCACCATCTTCCTCATTTGTGACTGTCCCCAAAGCAATGAAGGCCCCTGTATCAACGTAGGGAAAAGAATGCTGAGCAACAAGGGGTGGTTCTGTTTGCTCTCAGGTTTGCTGCATTATTTCCCTTGAGAAGACAGGCTGTGCAAAAGCAGCTAGATTGCAAGATTGAAATCAATGAGTAGGGCAGGAATTCAGCTTTCCTGCAGTGTGTGAGGGCACCAATATAAATAAGTCATGCTTGCTGTAGTAGTACTGCACCCCATGAAGCACTCTCAGCATCTGTTAAACTTTTTTATTGTTTGGTTTCTTTCACACAGCATGAGTACCCCAGCAGTGTTGAAAATAATGAGCAGTCAGGCTTTATGCAGTGACTTAAAAAACTGACAATGTAGCCCAATGTGCTGGCCTATTTGTGAGCAAGAGGGCATACTTGCTTGGCTAAAAATGTTCTGGGTGCCTTGTACTGAGGCTGTACACTCCTTGTAGCTCTTCCAAGTTACAATCATTTTGCAAGTACAAAGCAACTTAGTGAAAATCAAGTTTCTGGACTGCATAATTTGGAGTACTTTTAAAAATAAAGAGAATTCTAGAGTATTTCATTGTGTGCTGTTAGATTCACAATGACCTTGATATTTTCAGGATCTCCCTGTATTACACATATTTCTGTTTTTATTCCCTGTGGAGGCAGATGTTCTCAGTTCAATGACTGGAAGGTTGACCATATTGATTCTTTAGCCATTAACATTAAAGTGTACCAACAGAGAGCTTCTCTAATACTGTTACAGTCGCTTCTTGTCTTTTCTGAACGCATTATAAGAATCTTGGGCTTCTCAGGTTTTTATTAGTTCTCAGAAAAATGAGTTTCAGCACCAGGCATCTGTAAGATAACCTTCTGGTCTTTCCATTAAACACACAGCAGTTGCTAGAGGCTTCCTTTATTTAATTCATTCAGAATCCTCTTTTTTCTGTAGTTTTAACTTCCTTCTGTCTTTTCATCTGTCCCTGAACATATTGCCTTGCTTAATTGTATCCTGTTTGGTGGATAAAGAGAAGGAGGAGGATGTTAATGCTTGTCAAAATGATGAGCAACCTCCTCTTTTTCCTGATTCCATTTCAAACACAAGTGCCTGCCACAACATTTGGTTGATTTGTCTAGGTTAACTGTGAAAACCAGATACTATGTTGGTTTCTCTTCTCAGCTGGTACAATAGAGACAGAGCTTATCCCAGCATTATATGGATGAGAAACAATTAAGGATTGCCGAATAGTTGTTTCATTTCCAATTCTCCTACCACATCATGGATTAATGAAAGTGTCTAGTGTTGAGGGATGTTTTACATGCATATATATTGCATTCATGCACCAGTCCCCTCTCTTCGTTCCCATGCAACTGACTTGTAATTAATCGTTAGAATTAACTAGAAAATTACTTCATTGAGAAGCTCTTTGCTTTTCATTTGCATGGCACCTAGGACAGGCAAGACCTGATCTAAGCATAAAGATCAGCATATAAATCTTAGTAGTAACTTACGTGCAGTAATTGTATCTGAAAGATCCTGTGGTTATCATATACACACACACAACACATGCAAAAATCATTCCCAGCCCTATAAAAGCTGATGTGCAGATTTTTTACAAATTTTTATAACATGCGTCTGGATTTTGTGCATATTGATTCCAGCAATGAGTATTGATTGAGGATCAGCTTCATTCTGTTTCTAGGCCATATTGCATCCCTGTCAGGCATTTTGCTGTCCAAGTCCAATTTTGCTTTGAAAGCTGGAAGCTTTTATTACAGAAAGCTTTAGCAGTCCCAAGGTGCAGGAAGTATTGGAGTGCTCTCTCTCACTGTGGTATACTCAAGAGAATAAATAGACCTGTGAAAAAAGTTGAATATTCAAACGCATTAAAATCAGCTGGCTTGGCGGGGGGTGGGGGCGGTGTGTGTGTGTATGTTGTTTTCTGAATACTTGCTTTTCATTTGCAAAGACCATATCAGTAGAAAGCCAAAGTATTTGAGAGCATTTTTGAAAGACAGGTCTGTTGTTTTCTACCTGTGAAACTATATAAACCATTTAATGAAACTTTAAAAGATGTTGGCAGCATTACTATTGAGCGCTGGTGTTCCACCTTGACCCTTGTTAAATGGCTGGTGAAAGAGTCTAGCAATTAGATAATTTTTTCATCAAAATATGATTAAATCCAAATTCCTGTAATTGATACTTCCCAAAAGCATTTGTTTGTGACACAGGACTTTAATGAAAGCAAATATACATTCTTGCTCCTCTCAGTATCTGAACTCCAGAGAGAAGAAAAGGGAAAACAACTATAGCAACAGAATGGATGCCTATAATTTAATATTAAAAGCATGCTTTTATTTTTCTATTGAATTCTGATTTAATGGGGAGATTTCATATGCCACTTACAAAAATATATATTTAGACTGTAGTTGTTTAGCTGTCTTTATTGTTCTGAAGTCTGTCTAGGCTGCAGTACTTTTCCAGGCTTGGTCATCTGTGTAGCCCTCAGCGATAGACAAGAGATTTACTGAGGGGGAAGGAGGGTTGGTGGCCACATTAATCTGTAAACGTTCTGGAAAGCATGCTCACTCGAATGGAAGAGCCAACCCAGCCTCTAAATGGTGCTGCAGCTTGGCTTGGGGCTGCGAGCATCTGCACATGAGCCCAGCTCAGGCATTGGTGTTCTTTACAGAAAGTGGCAGTCACTTCTGTGTTGGGGACTGAGATCAGTTTTCATTTGAATTGAGAAAGACTGCTTGCATCTCTTCACATGGGGGCGTGAAATTCAGCTCAGGACCGAGGCAGCAGCTCCTACCACTGAACTTTTAACTGATGTTTGAGTGTTTGCCAAAGCTGAAGTTCCACGTGCTTTTTGTCACCATTCCTTCAAACATGGAGCAAGGTGCATGTGTCTGAATAAGGATGAAATTAAAATAAAACTATTTAATTTTACTAATTGGTTGAGCACTAGAGTGGGTTGCATTGGAAGACTGCTGAAGTCACGGTATGAGGTGTCTCAGAATAGATTAAGCCAGTGCAGAGGGGCAGGGAAAGGCTTTCCAGCAGAGTTTCCCCCGTGCATGAGGTAAGCCTCACTGATAAAGCATTTCTAAGGCAAATGGAGCATGCAGCAGCCCAGGGAGGACCTGTGCTGAAGCATAATGAATTCTTAACTGGTGAAGTGAGGCATGATTTAGAGAGGGTGAGAGACAAGAGATTACACAAACTCCAAAGTTTCACATGCAGTTATATTTTGATGTCATTCTGATACTTGCTGATGACATCAGTTGTAGCTCTTTGACAAGATCAGCAATATTATACATAAAAATGTCATACAATCTTACACAATCAAAAGGACAAGGTAAAAAAATACTACAGCATTTATACCAGTCTCAGTTGGCCTTCACAAATACACCAAACTGTTATTTTTTGGTATTTTTTTTCAGGAAAAAAGCAGTAGGCTTTCTGGAAAGTCAGAAGTTTAAATATTATGTATTTTTGAAAAGGTCAGATTCCCCTTTGTACATATTATTAATCTGTCAGAGTTTTGTTCTTCTTACTTGAAAGGGCTATCTGGAGCTCCGTTAGAGAGCAGTTATTGACTGCAAAGTCAAACATGGAGAAATTTATATCTGACTTCATGAATGGTGAAATTTGGAAAATCATAGCTGGTTGATTACGGAATTTGTGATAGCAGAGTCATATTGTCACCAGAACTTGTTTTCATCTTTAGGTTTCGCCATAGCCCAAATTCTTGGTACTTGAGAGACTGGACCATTCACAGCTGGATCAGGCAGTGCTTAAAATATGGCGCTCAAGATAAAGCCTTATACACAATACAAAACAAGGTAAGCTTTACCAAGGAAGAGAGATTAATATATTTTTCCAGCTTTTTCATTCAAGTGTGGCTTGACAGGAATTCCTGTTGCAGCCAGGTCATGTAGGCTGTGGTTTTGAGTTCAGATTTCTTCCTCTAAGTACAAATTACTGTTGCACTTGAATTTTAGTGATAGCCTTTTTACAACTTTAAAATCCTTTCTTTTCTCAGAAAGCTTTTTGGTTTTAAATAGCATTGGTGTTCAAAACATGTTAAATGCAGGTAAGGCATAATAACATGATAGGCAGGGCCTTCCTGGTCCGAAAGGCTCAGATAAAATGTTAAAAAATATCCAGTGCATCAGAAGGTGGAGGGCCTACATCACTGGAGCCATGCTAATCTCTTGTGTTGCTTGACTGTACGTTGCATAAGTGTGCAGTGTTGTGGTTCTGCTGTTTCTGGTATGTGCAGCACTGTGCTTGGGAAGATTTGAACAGCACATTTGCACACTGAACTTTTTTTGCTTCTTCAGGTTCAGTATGGAATTTTTCCAGATAATTTTACGTTCAATATTTTGTTGGATTGCTTTATAAAGCAGAAGAAATATGAAGGTAAGAAAATGCATACCAATACTGCATGTATGCTCTTATATTAACAGAGCTTTTCTCTGAACTAAAAACTTGCAGCCATATTTTTTCTGAATTCATCATAAAACACAACTTCACCTTCCCCTGAAGTATTTTTGTCTCATTTTTGTTGGGATTTTATTCGTTTTATAGTTTTGAAACTTGTATGATTCACAGTTTCTACTGTTACTAATCCTAGTGCAAGTGTAAACCATCATCTTCAGTTACAACTCTGACATACGTGCTAATGGTAAGATAGGACTTACTAGGGACAATTAATTAGAGTATTAGCAGAATCAAAATGTGTGTTGGTATTTGTGTTCCCTACATTTAGCTGTTCAGAAAGCTATGTATCTAAACTATTTGCGTTGGCTTTCTGCCTGTCAGTGGAGCAAGCCAGCTATGCTGAATTGTCATACTGGGGCTACCTTTCATTATTCACTGTGTTTGGATGAGTAATCCTCTCATGTTTGATGACAGATATTAATTTTGTTGACTGGTTTTAATTTCACTTCAGGTTTTCTAGTACTGTAAACTTGTAGTAAGCTTTCTTTTGCTTAAAGCTCTTACAAAACAGATACCTGAAAGGAACTGAAAGATTTTGCCAAACAATAAATTAATACATGTATTTTTTTTATTTTGAGGCACACCCTCTCCATTTTTTAATTCCCCCATATTTTATCCGTATTTCTTTTCTGTGTGAAACCGAAGGCCTTTTTACAAACTGTTCTTCCTGACAGGGAGTGTCACTGGAATTCCATGTAGAGCTCCACTAGAGCATTGCTTGCTGAATAGAGAGACCACTGTGGGTGATCTGTGACAACATTTCTGCTCCTTTGTACTCTCCTGTCACCCTAAGGCTAGTGAAGTTAAGCCAGTCTTCTCTTGTTTGTAATCAAAACACAGGAACAAAGAAATATATATTTTTTTTTTTTAAATGATTGAAGAGCTGAGGAAAGAAGGGCCAACTGAAGTGTATAGAACTAAGATGATTTTGAGAGCTCCTTGGCTGTAGTTTTGTGCTGTTCAATCCATTCTTCATTCTTGCAGTATGTTTGAGCAACCTAAAGGAATAAGGAATACACTTTCTATATGTGTATTCTAGTTTAAAGAAATGTTTAACTTTTTCTTAAACTATTTCAAAGCCTTCTACAGCAATTAACTGTCAGTGAACATGAGTGGGTGCAAAAGGAAGATACGTATTGGAACCTATGCTGATTAAGTATCATTTTCCTCCACAGATGCTATGTCAATAGTAACAGAGATCATGCTCCAAGAAAGTTTTGATGAACTATCAACACAGCTTCTTTCTCTCTATGTTTTATACCAGTACCTGGCAGCCAAGTCTGAACATACGGTAAGCTGACCACACTCAGAATAATACACAGAGCCTCTGCTTCCAAGTGCTGTGGTGCAGTCAGTTAGACATTCAATCATTAACATATTTTATTTCCCCTAAGTTTACCTGGGGGAAAAAAAATGCTTCATTTTCTCTTTATTTTTGCAACTGCAGAAGAAAGAAATAAAGGGTAAAAGGAAACAACCGAGTATGAAAACCATTGTCACCCCATTTGCTCCTTTCTCTGAAAGGGAGGGTATGTAGGGATTTTCAGATGGAATGTATGCCCTTTTGAAGGATGTGAATTGATACTTCAATTCTAAGCAGACTCTATCAATTACCACCAGAAAAGAAGTGTCATCTGTGCTGAATACTGATCACCATTAGAGCTTGATAATGGTGATGTTGCAGAATTATAAATTTTTACGAGCTTTTTTAGTATCCCATTTGGCTTTAGGTGTACTGCTTCTTATTACATATCTGTTTTAAGATTAAATTTGTTACATTTCTCCTGTCTCCAAGGATTACGGGTTTATTATTTACAGCTTGCTTGCTTAAGGCGAAAATGACCTTCAGGGTCTTGGAACTTACATTATTCTGCCTTTGCAGAAGGAGTTCAGTCAGTAAAGGACTCTGCCATGATCTCTGTAGGAAGCTATTTTTAATGTAGTTTGGCACAAGCCTTCAATAGCATGTTGTCATCTGTATGGCAAATGCTTGAAGCCTCCATCTGTGTTACATGAAGCATCTTCCAAAATGCATTTACAGGTGCCTTCAGGTATTACCCAGCTGGGTTGTAATTTGAGTTCTCACCAAAGAAGAGAAAAGTGCCTTTACTCTACTGGATATTTTCTTAATTCCCTAGAAATCGAGTATGCTTAGTCACTTGTATGTGAAAAGCAAAGGGATAAACATCTCATTTTTCCATTGTGTTTTTCCATGTTTCCATATCCGTGCTGCAGAGATAAGCATTTGTCAGTATGTGTAGTGTTTCGTGAAAGCTGAATGTGCAAGCAGGGGTGGTGTGAACATAAGACATATTTAAGGCAAGCTTATTTGTATTCTGTGACTTAATATGCATTTTGAAGTGATCCCATTCAAACACAACAAAGAACTAATACTTTTATTTGTTTACACTGTTCAAAATACCATTCAGCACCTCATAATGCTCAGCACCAGTTTTCTGTGTTTGGTTTAAGGGGTGAGGGTAGACATAGTAAGGAGAACTTTCTTGCAAAATTTCAACCACTCGTATTTTACAGTTTTCTGCAAAGAGGGTTGTTCCTCAGTACAATTTGTACTGTTCCTCCGGACAGATATACTGTAACTGAACACTGGACATGTTTAATGATTCTTTATTGCTAAGATGTGATGAAAGTCATGCATGCTGTCTTTGCTGCCATTTTATATTTGTGTTTGTTAAGGGACACTTACTTATATTTTGATACATTATTTACAGTGGGAAGAGGAGAAAAATATTGGAGCATCACTATTGCTTACGGGTCTAAAGCAAAATAACACCGTGGGTTTCAGTTCCCAGCTCTATGGCTATGCATTCCTTGGTAAGTTCACCTACCTCATTGTCAGCTTTCCCCTCTTGTCTTCAGTGGCTGAATTAAATTGGCATCTTTGCTTTACTAAAATGCAATCAAGGAGAAGGCAAAGAAAAAAAAAAAAAAAAGAAATAGTAGTAGGACAATTTCAGAGTTACAAGTGAACCTGTTTTGTAGGCCTGGAGGGTAGAACTGATTTGAATTTGGTTAATCAGACAGCTTCAGAATCAATTTCGGGGCTCTCTGCAGGTTTGGATTAGATGGTGAAAGAGAGAAGATATTCTTAACAGTGGGATTGGTTTGTTGGTTGACCAACAACTTTTAAAAAATACCCTAAAGTACAGATTTCTATGACACACATTGTAATGTTATAGACAACAGGCTCCTTTGCTAAATTACTATCTTAAGATAATCTTTAAACCTTATGAGATGGGAGAGCACAGCCTGGAAAGCACTATGTTTAAAACTTCTACTAGTCACTATAAGATGAATGTTGGGGTTGTGAACAGCAGATAGCAGTGCCTTTATCCTGTATCTATTAATAAGTTAATCTGTTAATAACTTGATGTATAGTATTAAAGAGAAGCTAGATGAAACTACATTCAGAATTGAAGGAAAGGGAAATGGGCAAACAATTCTGTAATGTCCTCTGAATCTATAGTGCAATATAATGCAGATTGGCTTTGTTCTTCTCTACAAAATTATTATTTACTAGAAAATAAGTAGTCACCATTTTTTAGTAAATTTTTGTTTCATTACTGCATTATTGAGGGTAATAAAAAGTGAATTTGTTCTTCAAATGTCACCTCAAAAGGTGATGTGTAGTGGCAGAATTAGGATGCTGATTTGTATTTATCATGACTGTAAAACAAAAAACTCATTTTCAGTCAAAAAGGGGGATAAATGTGAAAACTAATTTGACAGCAGGATTTTTCATAGTGCCATAGTTTGTAATTCAGTGGAGATACTGGTACAAACAGGGACTTTGCTGTCCAATTGGCATTCAGTTTGGAGAGTTTTAAATGTCATATAGGTTGGTAGAGTAGTGGCTGTATTTCAAAAATGCACTTCACTCTTGTCTGAGAGCAATAGTGCTTGGTCCATGACATTGACATTCAGTGGATCAAAAGCCATTTACTGTTAAGCCATTTACTGTTATGTCACATATTCCAAAGTCTTGCCAACACTAATGGAACTGACCTCTGAGAGAGTAAAAGATGTCTACGGGCACAGAGTGGCCTCAAGCACCTCAGCTATTTTAATTTAGCCATGGTCCACAGGCTTTGTCGGTGCTCTTATCACCTTGATTTTCCTAAACTGTTCTCTTCTATGTAAAGAAGGTGTCTTTCATAGTTTTGTATCATAATAGCCAGAGTGCAAATTGGATTGAAGCTTGGACAACTCCTGTAAGCTACTCTTGAAGAGGTATTATCTGTTATGCTAACAATAACAAAATCAAAGCCCAAGAATCACAATCATTGAAAAATTGCATCAACTAGCATGTGATGTGCATTTCCTCTATTATGCAGGAGTTTCGTTAAGTTTCATTAATAATTAATTTAAGTAGTTGCTGTCAGAAGAAAAGCCACATTGTTAAGTGATGCAGTCCATTACAGGTCCTGCTAAAATCAGTGAGTGCATTGTTGCATAGATTGTCTTATATCGAGAACCAAACTTCCTTTTTAACAGGTGTCCTGTATTTTCTCTTATGTGGGGGAGACAGCAGAAACAGGGGCAGTAAGCTGAGAGCTTAGCCATAACATGTGCTGTTACGGGTGAATAAACCCTAGAGGCCACAGAGGTAAATCTGGAGAATCAGATTTAGTGCACACGCTCCACAGTCAGCTGAAAGCCAAGAAGACATTTGTCTGAGATCTTCAGGCATCCTTCTACAAGCTGCTGTTAAAAAGCCAGACAGCCAGAAAACCTGGCTGCTTACTCTGATTTCCATCTGGGCAAAATTTCTGGGTGAGGGAGTGGGGAGGTACCAGAAACATGCACATAAGTAGATGAAGTTGAGCAAAAAGAAGGCACCTTAATAAAATAAGACAATGGAAGTTCTAGCAGAGCAACTTTGTAGAAGTGTGTTGTTTTTACCATGGAAACCTAGACACTTGCTGTCACTGCTAGAAACCAGAGCCAACCTGTACATGTTCCGTTACTTTCAGATGTTGAAGCACTAACAGTGAAGTGTTTTTATATCACAGGTAAGGTGGAGTTGACAAAAGGATTAAGAGCTGTATACAATCTGATGCCACTGATGTGGACACCTGGATATTTGAACAGAGCCTTGCAAGTGATGGAGAATGTGGCTTCATTGTCGGGGGACATCAAAATCTGTAAAGAGGCTGTAAGTATTAAGGCTATAACCCACTGAACAAGGGGAATTTCACGTAAAAGGAACTTGAGTAAAGCCTGTGAATTCTGCGCCTGTTAATGAAAAGATGCTTGCAAACTTCAGAGGCCTCTACAAGACAGGAGAAGTAGTGTTTAGAACAGAATCACTGCTTAAGTTGATGAGCCGGTGATAATGTCTACTGGCATGTCCTTGGCAATGAGTGTGTTACTGCCACAGACCATTTAAGTATGTTTTCTAAGCCTTGCCCTCCCTTTAGAGACACCTGTGTCTGTGTCACAGGGAAACATGTCTGCAGGGAAGGGAAAACACCTTTGTTTCTCAAGGTTTTGAAACCGCTCATGGACATATTTCTTAGCAGTAAGGGTAAACTATCACATCTTCTTGCTCTCGTGGCCAATTGTATGTGTTCTGTACCCCCAGATGATGGCCTGAGTGGTACAGGTCCAAAAAGCTGACAGTCTAGAGTGGTTTCTAGAAGGTTTGTACTGCCCTCAGTCAGGGAGGATGGATAGGTTCAGTCCATGAGGTCGGCACTAACTAAGGGACTTGGGGTTTAGGAGTGCTGTGGGGAATCAGGCTGATCCTGGAATCAGACAGCTTAGGAGTAACTTTAGTGTGCCACAACCCCATGGGCTGGAGCATAGTCACTGAGGTCTTCCCGCCTCTTAATACCTTTTCCTGAAGGTGTCCCTGATGATGGGAGCCTCCTTTTTGCTCATGTCACTTCCAAACTTGCAGTCTCCCGACAAACAAAAGTCCAGGGCACTGCTCTGCAGTGACTCCTACCTATTGCCTGTTTTCTGAAGCTTCTCTGTAATACTGGACAATCAAGACAGGTCACATCTGTGACTTCCACCATCTTCAGGTGTGTGGTTTTGAAAGTATCTTTCTTTCTTCAAGTCTGAAGAACTCAGCTTAATACACTTGTGATTTTTTTTCTGCACACAAACCCTAGACAAATTAAGGAGCTCCTCATCTTGCTCTGGTTGCAGATGGACATCCTGGTGTTGAAACAAGGCTGTATCTCTCTCTGGTAGAGTAGGTCCGTAGAATATCCCATCTGTCTTGATACTCTAGAAATAGTAAATGCTATTAAATACCTAGAAATGCTGTCTGTATAGAGGTACCTCTCACTTCGTTCAGTGAATAATTAAGAACTTGTAAAAGAAGGTTTTTGCTGATTCTTTACTAATGCTACATCTCTGTATATATCCATTAGTGGAGCCCAAAAAGCAATGCATGGACTGAGAGCCACACACTACAAGATCCCAAGCACAGTACAAAATTCTTCCAAGATTGTCGCATTTCCTTTTAGAATTTGGTTTTCTCTTTAGCATATACAGAAGTCATCTCAAAATACAAGGAAATTCATGAAGATGTTTGAATTATGGCAGCTGTGTTACTTAGATTGTATTTCCAAACTCTTGATGCTAACCATGACAAATGTGATGGTTCAGATTGATGCCTTGGAGACCATTCTGCAGTCTGTCCTTGAAGCCAAACCCGATCCAGAATCTGGTGAGGAGGGCAAGAAATTAGAACAGAAGTCGCAAGGTGCAGAGTCAGAAGAAACAGAGCAGTCTAAAGTACCTGAGTACTACAGTCAATTCAAGGTAAGACAGTTTAACTTACCTAAATACTCTAAGCTGTGGTAGATCTCTGTGGTACATACTAGAAAATGCAGATGCTGACTTACTGTGGCTGGTAGACTGACACACCTTCAGCGCATCAGGAGTTCTGTCTGGCATTTTTGAAACTAATGTCACCTTACATTTTCACTTCTCCGAACAGGAAGCAGCGGCCTACAAAGACGTAAAAGCTCAAGGCCACTTGTCTTTTGTCTGTCTGCTGGAATTTTACCTTCACTTTTCATACATCAAAATGATAACTCCAGTCCTGTTTGCAAAAGTGGCCTGTCACTAGAGACTTATTATCTGACCTTGTGTGGGTTCTTGCTCATTAAAATAAATTGTAATGGGTGTGAGACTACCTGAATTTGTTGTTCATTTGTGTACATTATAATTATGTAGGAATATTGTATCTTGTACCTTCAGACTGGAGAATTAAGTCAGGTTCACATCACCTTCCTTTTACCTTTAGATCTTCATGCTGATGATAACATTAAGAAACATAGAAAGCTGTTCTTTAGGGCATATCTTTATAGTAAGTGTATTTTATTTGGTCATCTCATAGCTATAAATTAGCTAAATGAGATTATTTTTTCATCTCTAATTTGTGCTGTGGTAAAAATCTACTACTTCAGGTTGAAACTTACCTGGCTTACAGTTGCAGGAGCAGTGCTCTTTCCATAGCCCATCAGTTTCCATTGTTTCTGCTAGATGGCTGTGACCTTGGGCAGTTGTGCTGGATACAGACTGTTCTAAAGAAATTTCAGAAGTTAAAAGACAAGTATTCTGTGGTTTTAGCTCACACACACACACACACACACACACACACTCCTCCTTGCTTTAATTTTTACTTACATAACTTTGCCACTAGTCTTTAAGTACTGAACTTGTGTTGTAGGGAGTTAAAACTTTTTAACTGAAGTGTTTGGGAATCAGTGGGTGCTCACCATATGGCAATTAATGCCTGGATGAATTACAGTGAATTAGGTAAACACAAGTGTTCTCTGAAGGAGGGAGTGAGACTTTTTATGTATCTCTTATTGTGTATCTATTGTCTAGTCTTGAAGAAAATAATGTAGAGTGATCAAAATGAGGTCTGAATATCAAATTGGGAATGAGTGCCAAGAATGTAGTTTTCTTCTCAGCTCAACCTTTCCACAAATTCCATAATCAATCCCAATTCAGGCATTCTCTGGTGTGGCAGTGAGTGATTTTTGGCCCAAAAACTAGTGCCAATGTTTAAAATCTGACCAGAAAAGTCTGGATAGGAGACAGACATAGCCACCATGTGACTTCGAGGCATCCACCAGTAATAAGCCAAAATTTCTGGTTATGTGAATGAGAAAAGGAGCTCTTGAGTTAGAATGCCATTTCAGTGAAGCCTGAAGGAGTTCCTGGATTCTTCTCTCAAGTCCATTAGGCCAGCATTAGCAGCTCTTCCCAGCTGAGCCCTGGAACACTTACAGGTGTTTTTCACAGGATAGAGTAGTGCACTAGAAATCTATACAAGTGTGAGGGAAGGTGGCAGCTCTGGGTCAACCTGGTGATGTGTGCGTTCCCAGCTGCTGTCCCAGCACAGACCATCTGCCCCTTCTGTGTAACCCCAGCAGAGGGTTTGCACTTCTGCTGCTGAAAACAATTCAATTGCACTTTGTTCAGCCCTGCACTAATTAGCCGGTACGTCTTTCTCCTTGAGCTCAAAACCAATTGCTTCTGCCTCCTGCACTCCCAGTTCTGTTTCACAAATCATACACCTCAGAATGCAAGGAAAAGCATGTGGTTTTGCTCTAGAGATGCACATGTTCCTCTGTGGTAGTCCTTCGAATGGCCTCTGTGTCTCAGCAACCTTCAGAGCAACCATTTGTAAAGTACCTGAAAAAGGCATGAAAGTCTAGCAGATCTAGATACTTATCCTTTGCTTGCAGTAAAACAAAGAGGACCTGAGGGCATTTGGCTCTTTACAGAAAAAGCTGTTAGACTCTGACACTCTTTTGTGTTGTAATTACCTGTTTTCAGATCCTGTATGCTGAGGCTCACTGCTCACTATAGTGTTCTTGCAATTCGTTCCATCTGTGTCAGTGATCAGTAGACAGCAAACATTTTATCACATAAATGCTGGGAACACATTCTCCAAAAGCAATGCACCTTCTTCCCTAAGCCGTCTGTGTGCAGAAGCCCTGGAGACTGCTTATAAAATTGTTGATTTAATCATTTAAGAATGCCCTTTAGGTACCTGTGGTACATATGGCCTGTTGCTTTCCTGAATAGTATTTTGAGTGTATAAGAGAAGAGCAGGAAGTATTCCAGGATACCAGTGATACCAGTAATGGCTTAGGAGACAAGACCTGCTAGTTTACAGTTTGTTGCCTTTCTGTATTTCAGTTTCCTGTGTTTAAGTTCAGCCCTCTCGAGCGCATCCTTGGTAGAGTTTAATAGGAACAGCGTGAATGATCTAAGCTAGTTACATTTAAACTAATACGTAAGTAATCTGCGATCATAGTTGTCAAATTTCTTCCCCAAACCCAAGCTTAGACAGTCTCTTCAGTTTTCTCACTGCTGCCTTGTGTATTTACTGACATCTCAAACAAAATAGAGACTAATACACCTAAATACATTTATTGAGTTTGATTTCAGTCCATTAGCAACATTGACTTTGTCTTCATTCTTTATCCCCCCCAAAAAAAAACCAACAAAAAACCACCAGAAACCAGAACCAAGTACACTAGTCCCTCAGACCTGCATGTCTAGCATTTTAAAGAGTCTTTAATTTGCTGTCTGTCCAGTTTAGACCTCCAAGGTAAAGTACAACAAAGCCTGCAGTTCTGTAGGCTAAGGGAGATAAAATGTGGAGAAGCCTCAGAGGGGACATTAAATAGTTTCCTGCCTAGGAACAAAGCCGAACCTCCAGACAGGAGCTGAGGAGACATGCATTTGCAGATTATTGCCAGGGTGAGCTCAGGTAAGAGGAACACTGTGAGCCACCAGCACAGTGCATAAACTTCCAGTGATAACTGGAAGTCTGGATTATGTACATGGCTCTAGAACTGCCATTTGGTTTGGAGAACAAGTCCCCACATCTTCTTTCCACTGTACTGCAATGCAAAACAAGTTTTCACTCAAATGAAGAAAATACGGATGTACCTTTCATTAGAACACACACTTACTTTAAACAATTTTGCAAGTGCTGGGCTGAGTAAAATCTTTTATTTAAAAGAAGAGTTGGGAAAATGTGTTTTTACCTAATGAGTGAACAAGGGATAAAGAATTTTCCAGTCCTGTATCATCTTCTCCTTGGTTGTCTATCTGCACTTTCAAGACAATTAATCAGAATGTTAAGGAGCCATCAGGCTAAAGATTACAGAAAGCCATAAACAGTATCACTGGATGATTCATCCTTTTAAGTGAATTAACACTATATGCTGTAGGACATCTAGATAAGTAAAGCTTAAGAAAAAAAACTGGAGTTCCTTACTGAGGCTCTGCTCTGTTTTAGTATGATGAAATATCCCTTGCTTTAACAGCGTTGTATAATCCATGGAAGTGTAGTCACGCCTCAGACACAGCAAGCTGGGAAGAAAAATTATGGGAGTTACTTAGTATGCTGTTAGAACATTTGAAGTGACTTGCACCTCTTGGGAGGGATGCTGATGCAGGCAGTGTGGATGAAATAACGCTGTTGGTTTTGAGGCAAGACACAAACCCAAAGTGTCTAAATTATATATATTGTGGTTGACTGGTCAGCTGATCTTTGTTAATACCAGATAACTGAACTTGGAAAAAGAAGAGAATCTGAGTAGTTAAGGAAAATTAAATTTCATTGGTTCAGTTTTATTGCTAGAAAGATGAATACTCTAGAGGTTAGCATTTCAAGAAATGGTAGCAACTACCACAGTTGAAACAGTTTTCTGTGATAGTTACCTGGCCTGTATAGCAGCAGCAATAATAAAAATAAAAAAGCAAATAAATAAATTTATTATTGTTGTTGTTATTATTATTGTTATTATTATCCAGTGATATGTCAGTTGTAGAGAACTATTTTGTGTCTGATTTTGTTTGTTTTGTGATTCACTGGCTTTCTCCTTGACACTCCCTACCAAATCTGTTTTTCTGACAGGAGCTGTACTCCAAACTGCATTCACTTGGCAAGATCGAATCTGAAAGCCTGTTAACCCTGACCACCCAACTTGCCAAGGAAAAAATGCCGGAATGTGAAGCAGAAGACATTGCAAAATATGAGCAGAACCTGAAGCAGTGGGAAGAGCTACAAGCACTTCTGACAGAGAGAGAAAGAGAGATGAGAGAACAGGCTAAGCAGGAAATGGAAACTCGGAAGCTAGCTAAAGCATCTGCTTAGTACTGGAACTAGAAGTGCAGTGGTATGCATTCCTCTGTCAGCGAACTGAAGTACTCACCTTTATTAATATTTCACTTCAATCATGCTGCAAGTGTGACTGCTGACAAAATTAAGCATCCCATTCTGTCTGATTCCTGAAGTAAAGCACATGTGGTTTAGAAATCTTTGTCCTGTATATATGATGTGTTTTCCTTCTACCGTCGGCCAGGCAAGAGATGGGATAGAGACAACACAAAGAAACAAAGGCATAAGGAGTTGCTTGCCTATGATGAGAGGTCTAGAGGGTGGAAGGAACAAAAGAAAAGGGAAGAATTTCAAATACAAGTTGTTTCAGTAGGGATTTCTCACAGGAAAGAATGCCTTTGCTACTCTAAACTGCAGACACTAAGAGGATTAACATACATTGATTGGGGTTTTTTTCTTTTTCCCAACCCATTTGGAAAATTCAAGCTACTATGCATGGAGTTGGAAGCCTAACTTTAGGCTGTTTTAAAACTGTGGAGAGTTTCAGCCTAGTGAGTTAGCACTTAATATTCAGATGTGTCTTTACTGTAAGGATGTTAGAAATTTCTGCATTTACTGGTGCTGCTTTGCTTCATTTCTAGTCACTAGAGAAATTACCTAGTGTAATCACCTCGACACACACCAAGGAGCCTCATACTGCAGTGCACTTTCCTTTTATATTCTGGGCACTGCTTCATGAGTTTTTTTGACCTAATTCCCTTCACGGTCCCATGCCCCATTCTTCAGATCAGTAAAACAATGTAGCTATTCACAAGAGCACAAGGAGATGGCGAGGGAGGGAAGAATCATAGTGCATTTATTGTGGTTGTGATGCATCAGCGTCCATCCCTTCATATATTCCCACTGAATCTTGTCAGCTGCAGCCAGCAACTTTTTGGACTGCATAGTGGGACAAGGTCCTTTAAAATAGGAAGACCTGAGCAACAGCCCTGTCTTTGTTAAGGCAACAGCACTGTTGTCTCACTGTGCTTCACCACAGGGTCTAAATAAGCATTTCGAGTTTTATTGTGCATCTTGTCTAGGTTTGCAGTGATAAAACTCACACCACAAATCCACTGTAAATTCAATGAGAACATGCTGCAGACCTGTGAACTTGTTTTAAGTGTAGGAAAGCATATATGAAATACACCAGATACCTTTCATGAAATTCCCAGCAAACGCACTCAGAGCCTGATTGCTCTTTCATGTCCAAGAAACTTGATACTAAGGTCCTTAACCCCATCTTGTCAGCAAGTCCTGTAGTTTCTCCTGTAGAGCAGTAAGAGAGTGCTGTTTCCCGCCAGGTAAGTGGATCATTTTGTGGCTTGTGGAGCAAGTGGAGCAGTGGAGTTTCCTGGAAAACTTGAGAATTCTCTTTCTTGGTCTAAATGCTTTCTGATTACTAGGTGAAGTTAGGGAGCCTCAAGGAAGGGTGGAAGGCCAAATACACTGTTAGGAACAATTTCCTTAAAACTGGTGGCTTTAAAGAGGTCATAGTCACTCCTAATTGAGACAGAGGAGAATGCAGTGCCCTGACCATGCATTTCAGTTCTTTAGTTTCAGAACATGGGCTGTGGCTCCAAGGGTTTTGAAATCAGTCCTGCATCCTGATTCCTGTATCAGCTTCTTTCTACAGGCATCAGCTCTTGGGATCTTCACTACACTAAAATTTTACACATTTCTCCTTGGTTATTGTTGGCCTCTTGGCAGCACAAGGAGCCTGTTTCTGGGGGCGCCTCCACCCTCCCTCCCTGAGCCTGCTGGTAGATACGCCAGGCTGCTAATGCTAATTGAGCTCCAGCAAGCTGCCAGCTGCTGTGTCCCCGCTGTCTCACAGGGCTGCCTTCCCTTCCCCCGCAACTACCCTCCCTTTCAATTTATTTAGACTTAACTATTATAGAGTAAGGGGGTGAGAAAAATCCTCCTGTGAGCTCTGAGTAGCCTGTTAATGAATATTACAGGTTGCTTCTTTGTTTTATTCCAGGCATGTGGGTTGGAATCCTCTGACCGCAGTTCAAAGCATAAACTTAAACCAGTAGATACAACCTTTCTCTGCCTTTCCCCCAGTCTCCTCCCATATCCCCCTCTGCCCTTGGGAGAAGGGGGTGTCTTAGCAAAATGGTTTGCAGGCAGCAAATCAGATTCATGGGGCCAGATGAAAGACACCAAACCCAAGACCTGCAGCACAGGATCCAGATTGATTGTGACATCCGCCAAAAGCCAAGCCCTCTCATTTATCTGGCTCCTCAGTGTCGCCCTCAGTGAGAAGCCACTTTTGACACTTTGACCAGCTGGACCAACTGCACACCAGGGACCTTCTTCACCTTAGGCCCTAGCTAAGTATTTCTCCATGGTCCAGTGGCTACTGTCCTGCTGCTCCCCACCAAAGGTTTCACCATGGTCTCAGTTGCAACCCTTTTCTAATGTTTTGTCTAGCCAAACTGTTCTCACACCTAGCAAATCCTTACATGTCCAATACGTGTACCTGCATCCTCCTG
Organism: Hirundo rustica; assembly: GCF_015227805.2. NCBI lineage: Eukaryota > Metazoa > Chordata > Aves > Passeriformes > Hirundinidae > Hirundo > Hirundo rustica. The sequence goes on along the minus strand of NC_053488.1, from coordinate 4,141,990 downwards.
AATTCTCCAGCAATCCTCGTTGCTTCCTTTTTGATCTCACCTGTGATTCCCTTCAAGGTTCTGCTGTGTATCATCTCACATTTATTTGTTTTCCTTCTCCAAGGAGGCTAGCCATGTCTTTGCCCTGCATCCACATCTCAGTAGTGCAAGCAGCTTAGGGGTATCAAGTGCTTGGGAACCCTGAGGTTTGAGGACCATGGAGACAGCTGAATCTCAAGATGCTCAAAACTTGTATTAGCAAATGAAGCTTGAGGGAGAAGAGGAAGGTACTCTCCTCTTTGGTGCTCTCTCCTACCTGCTGGCTTTAAGGAAGGTCAACAGTAAGATAAATAGGGAGACAAGCTAATTCAGAGACCAGTGCTGTTCAGGTATATGCTCATCTTCCCCAGGAAGACACATACAGTAGCTCTGTACCGAATGCAAGAGTGTGAAAAATCAACAGCATGTCAACTAACTTGGCCTAACTTACCTATTTTTCTCCTCCCCACTCCAGGAAATCTTGATTATTTGCCCCCTTGCCTAAATCACATTGCACACAGAACCTGTTTTTTACCTGCGTGCTGAATTTCTCTTAAAAACAGAAGTTTGAAGCAGCACCTAGGAGTGAAACCGGGCCTCAAGTAGTCAAAAGCCCTTCTGTCCAGATGCCTGCAGCCATGTGTGCTCTGCAGTGTTCGCCATCGCCTGCTGTGATGCAGCTGTCCACATTTAGAAGGAGGGGAAGGGAAGTCATACAGCCGCTTTTGATCTGCTGCTGCTTAAATGAGAGCTCTGGTGCTAAGGGAAGAATGTGGACGGATACATATATATATGCATATTAAAAAAAATAGCTTTGTGCTCTACAAACACAAAAAGCTCTTGAGTTCTTCCAGCCCTGCTCTGTGCTACTTTGATTTGATGTTTGATGCAAGCTCACAACCCAATGAGCACTTTCTCACTAGTATGCTCTCAGGCTTTTTGAAGCATTTCTAGTTCTTGTTGTCCTGCTTCAGACAGCTGTCTAGACCTTTCTATATGTGAATAGGACTGGCTAAATATATCTTGGATGGGACAGACCAAATTCTTTCATAGTAGTAACACTAGCTCATATTTTTGGAACACCTCTCCTAGAAACGTTCCTTCACATCCTGTTTTCGTTTGGCTACAGCTGTGATTAGGATTAAAGCTATTGCAGTTTCTCCTTTGTCAGTATATTTCTAAATCACAGGAGTGCATCTTTGTGCAAGTTTTTGAATAATTTCCCTACTCACGCTCCTGGTGTTTTTATAGCTAAAGGTAGGGGGAAATCTCCCACTGCTATAAGCAGTAGTACACTGCCATGCATAGTCACTGAGCTGTGAGAGCAGCCCAAATAATACCTGACGGTGGCAGTGTGAGTGGTACAGCATTCCCAGACTTGTACATGCCGAACAGTGTTAACAGCTCTCCCATGTTTTCCCAAGTCTGTGAGAGACCCTTCAACAATATCAGCCAAAAGAAACAGAGGCCAATACAAAGGCAAGGCCTGCTTGGTGTGTTGGTAAGAATTTGACTGCTCTTAAGAGAAGAAAAAGCAGCATGCCAATTCAAACCCATGGCACACACCAAATACGCTGCTGCTGAGGCAAGCAAATACGTAACTCTTCCTCCCTTGAGTGTTACTGGCAGAACAGTTCCAGCAAAGCACTGAAGGTCATTATCCATTATTCACAAGAAGAAAATTACATATTTATACCATTGCAGCTCAAGTAAATGTTGCCAGAAGCCTTGCACAGATGGGCCTTATTTATGGTAACACCTGACCTTACCAAGATGAGATTACAAGATGCTTTCAGGTCTGGTCATATGCTGTGTCCTACACACAGTGCTGGTGTCAAGCACCTGTTCTCTCCCTAAGTGGCCTGTCCCAGTTGCTTGCCTGCCCATCCCAGGGTTCTCTGGTCACCCTTAAACTGTAGGACTAGGAGAAAGACGCTTGCCAGCTTTGGGTGAAGGTTGGCTGGTACGAGGGGATTTCTGACCTGAGCAGTTATAACTGTGCTGTTGAGACAGACAGAAGACAGCCTGGGGCACATACTAGCAAGTGTCCTCTCTTTCCCTGCCTCCTCGGGAAGCTGAAGTCAGCAGTTACGAAAGGGAATTGCACTACTGATTGCAAGATCTGGTCCGCTAAACAGCATCCACTTTGGCTGAGGTTCCTGGGTCAGTTTATGTACAAACTACAGTTCAGCCCTGCAAAGTATATTTGAATATTTGAGCACATCTGTGGAGAGTAAAGTTAAATGTACCTTTCCAGAAATTTAATAATATGAACTGTTGAGATGAGGAAAAGTCTTTTTAACTGTAGAAGAGAAACTACTGCTGTACTACTGAAAACCTGAACTTGGGACTGACTCTTTCAAAAGACAACCATGGAGAATGAAATATAGGTCAAAATTAGTGACAAAGCATTAATTCAAAAGTAATTTTAGATGCTAAACATGGTAGAAAACTGCAACATACTCTAGATGAGTGTCCCCACAGAAATCAAAATTGTCACTGAACTCAGCTAGCAACTGCATAGTACTGAGTCTTGCTACTCTTAAACCTTTCTGATGAACTCAAGCCCACTCTACCCATTCCAAATGGCAAATGCTCAGGTACAGAAATAACTTTAGAATTAGAGCCCCAATGACAAGCACAGGACAAAATTCAGCTTTCAATATACCTTGCTTATTGCCAATCTTGACAATTCCTCCCTTAAGTGATACGGGATTTTAAGCCTGTCCTGATCCTTACACAGGGTAACTGCTGGTATAATTCCATCTTTGGAAACAGTAAACTCTGGGTATACTGACCTGCTCTCTTGAAGAGGGTTCATATTAAGTATTAATTGGCTCAGGGGTTCAGTTTACCTTCAGCTGTTAGAAAGTAACACAGGTGACCTGAGGTAAAATAACATGAGGTTTGTAAAAGTTCAGTCAACATTTTCTGGACTTTTGCAGGTATAGAGGAAGCAACTCTAGTGCATATAGGTGTTGCTAGGGTTAGGGTTATTTGTTAGGTTATAGGTTATTTGTTTGTATTAGGGCACAAACTCCAGATATTTCAATTATCTTTTCTGTGTGATTCACAAGCATAGGTGATGGACCAAACTGCAGTATGATGTGTAAATCACGGCATACAATTGTTTTGGCAGTGAAGCTGGCATCAGGTGCCAGTCAACCTCCACCTTTTCAACAATTTGTACTGGGGTTGGTAATGCTGGAACTGTTGAAGTGCAGAGAAGCAGCTACATCAGGTGGTAGGGATCCATGAGGACCAGTAAAAAATGATTGTGCAGACTATAGCGCCTGCTGATTTAGTTCTGTAGTTTTCCTCTGGATGTTTTATCTTGTAAAAATGATGCTGAACGTAACAGTCAAAAACCAGCAAATCTGGTATCATGAGGGCAGTCAGCATTGGTAGGTTTTGGGCTGAATTAGAATCACGGAATCACAGAATCACAGAATCACAGAATCACAGAATCACAGAATCACAGAATCACAGAATCACAGAATCACAGAACTAATTAGGCTGGAAAAGATTTGAGAAATAGGCTTTTGAGATTAGCAAATCTAAAGATGACTTAACACCACCTTGTCCACTAGACAATGGCACTATGTGCCACATCCAGTCTTTTTTTAACACCTCCAGGGACAGTGACTCGGTATTCCAATGCCGAAATTCCTCTTATGTGAAGAAATGCCTTTTAATGTCCAACCTAAACCTCCCTGATGCAGCTTAGGACTGTGTCCTCTTGGCCTGTCACTGGTTGCCTGGGAAAAGAGCCCAACCCCCATCTGGCTGCAGCCTCCTTTCAGGGAGTTGTAGAGAGGGATCAGGTCACCCCTGAGCCGCCTCCTCCTCCAGGCTAAAAAACCTCAGCTGCCTCAGGAGCAAACATACTCTGCTCCGTACAGGACTTGTGCTCCAGACCCTTCACCAGCCTTGTTGACCTTCTCTGGACGTGCTCCAGTACCTCAATGTCTTTCTTGGAGTGAGGGGCCCAAAACTGAACACAGATTTGAGATGCAGCCTCACTAGTGCTGAGTACAGGGGGACAATCCCTGCCCTGCTCCTGCTGGCCACACCATTGCTGGCACAGCCCAGGATGCCATTGGCCTTCTTGGCCACCTGGGCACTGCTGGCTCATGTTCAGTCCCTGTCACCAGCACCCCCAGGTCCCTTTCTGCCTGGGCACTGTCCAGCAACACCATCCCCAGCCTGTAGCTCTGCCTGGTGTTGTTGTGGCCAAAGTGCAGGACCCAGAACTTGGTCTTGTTAAACCTCATATTTTTGGCTACTGTCCAGGTCCTTCTGCAGAGCCCTCCTACCCTCCAACTCACTCGCAGCTTGGTATCATCTGCAAATTTGATCTTGGTAGACTTTATCCCCTCTTCAGTAAAAATACTGAGCAGAACTGGGCCCAACACTGATCCCTGTGGGACACCACTAGAGCACAGCTGGATGCAGCACCATTCACCACCACTCCCTGGGCCTGGGATCCAGCCAGTTCATAGCAAAGGGTGCACCCGTCCAAGCTGTGGGCTGCCATCCTTTCCAGGAGTGTGCTGTGGGAGACGGTGTCAAAGGCAGCACACACAGCACAACAGAGGATGGTACATGCTAGTGTGGGCTAGTGATGTCTGTGGAAGAGGAGCAGTGACTGCAACAGCAGTGGTCAAAAACTGCTTGCTGAATGAAGAACATGGCAATGCTTACGGGCCTAGAGATGCTCTAGAAAGCCAAGAAGTTGTGTTGCAATGTTGGGCACAAGTTGGATCTATGGCATGTCACTAGCTGTTAATCAGAGACCCCTCAACACCTCTTTTTTGCCACATCCTGGGAACAATGAAAAGCTAATTTCCTCCCATCCACAGAACACTAGAAATTGAGAATGAACAGTGCACTGGTCTAGGATGCCAGAAGACACATCCTCCATTTCTGACAGACTGAAAAGATCTGAGGAAGCATCATGCTCCCATGGAATCTGAAATAACTCATAAGCTGATTGAATTTGTTGAGCTGTGTTGAAGAAAGCAACTTTCAAGTGGCATCTAGAAGTAGCAAGCCAAACACCACACACCAGGTTGGCCTGGCCCCTGTTACACCTATGCAAATCCAGAACTTTCCTATGCAGCTACAAGTAAAGAACTGGGATTGAAGCTTGTCCTACTCTCCTGTGCACAATCATTTTAATATATTTTAAGTAGCATCAGTTACTCTACCACAATGGCTTAGGAAACCTTGATGTACACATATGCAGAACTATACTTAGGGTCTAAGATTTGCAGCACTTGACTTCCCTCATCTAGCAATAATTTTTCTCTATTTCACCACGCTCAGCCCCATTCAAGCCAAGTACAGCATTTCTTACTGTCGTAAGAAGCTACAAAAAACCCCTTGGACTTCGTAGATGAATAAGGGCCTGCAAAAGAAGAGTGCTGTCTGGGGGTGAAGGAAATCTCACAGGACCTCTGCTTCTCCTGGGAGTGAGCAGCCCTTGCATTTTGCTGCCCTAGCCTTTCCCTGCTTTCATGCCATTACCATTGACTGCTGCACCTCAGTACAGCAGGCATTGCAGCAGCAAGCAACTAGAAAGGCAGAAAGCCTGATCTTACAGCATCTCTCAACAGCAGTAGAGGAATTCTAACATTTATGGAGTAAAAAAACTTAACTGAGGGCTCAGCTTCCCCAAATGCTCTGTTCCCTCTAATCAAGATGAATGGGCAGTGATGTTCCAGGAAGGGTCTCTTATGTGGAGACAAGCTGCACACTCTTGTTGAACTGCTACAGCTTTGGAAAAGACCTCAGGGTGGGCTTTTTGATGTAACTTTATTTGGCATCATCACTGGCTGCGTACTTACTGAAAATGAGGTGTTTTCTCATTCTGCTGAGGAATACAGAAATGAGAACACGAAGAGAAGCCATGTCATGGTATATCATGGTAATATCTTACACCACAATATAAAAGTATCCTTCCACATTTATTTTCCTGTTCCTAAAGAGATTGGTTTTTTTCTGGCATCCAAACAATCACTGATCTTCAGGGAAAAAAAAAACCCCATATACTAGGTAATCATGACTAAGAGAAAGGGAGAACTTAAAAATACATACATACACAAAGACAAGAAACATGTCCACACCACTTTATCACTTTTGTATTTTATTGTGGAACTGAGTTTGATTCCTTTACATCAAATATCCTCAATGGAAGAGGGGATATTGCACACAAATATCATAAAAGCACTACATATTACTTTCACTGGAAACTAATTTTCTACATTAGATATGACTGGATAGAATAGAAGGTGATGCAGGATTATAAGACATAATACCATACACAGCTGCAGACTGACACAAACACCATTCAGAACAAGAGAGAGGAGGTGTGTGAGGTGCTTCTCAGCCAGCCACAAGACTTTCTTTCCATAGTTTGGAAGATAATGGCTGCATGCAAATGCGTGAAAGCATATTTCAGATTTTGTCTTTTACATTGAGATTACAGCCCAGTCTTGAAGAGGTAGCTCCTGCTATCTGGAGCTCTTAGCCTAGTAGAGAGAAACTGCTTCTTAATTTTTCTTTTCTTTCTAGATTTTATGCTGTTGTTTTATTTAGTCACTCATTTTTTTTAGGTTTTTTTTTTTGTAAAGTCACAACAAACAAGTTGTTTTGTTTTTTTTTTTTAATTTTTAAATAGCAAATATTTTTAAACTAGGTGAGTAATATAATTGCATTCTAAGAAATGCTTACCCCTAGTTGATTTTAGTATTTTGTTCAATTATTAAGTGAAAAGATGAAAGCTTTTCTTTCAAGTGTAAACATTATATTTCTTCATATTCTAGTAAATCCAGACCAAGAAAATTACTATTTCTCTCAAAAACATTATTACTGAGCAAGAACCTCTGGCGACAGATGAACAAAGAGAAGCGCATGACAGAAATGTTCCAAATGCACAGCAAGTGCTCTTTGGAGCTCATTTGCTTATGTTGGGAGGGATTGAAAATTCAATTAACAAATTTATTAAATCTTAGTAAAAGAGTACCAGAACTCTCCTAAAATGCATAAGCTATCATAGACAATTAAAAAAACCCCAACATTCATATACACAGTTATCTCCATTCACCACAGTATGTAAAATAAGTAAAAAAAAATCAAAAGTGATTTCTATGAAAGATGGGGTGAAAATAGAGGTCAATGAGTCAGGCCCACCTCAGGACTTTGAAAAGGCATGCAAGAGAGGCCCTATCCAAGTTCAAGAGTGGGATGGGATCCCCAAAGTTAATTCTTCATTTAATTATATGAAGCATTATATTAATAGCATAAAGATCATGACTGGGAATGCTGTTATGGGTAATACCATCATTGAAATGGAGTGTTCTTTGCACTCAGATATTGAATCTTTACAATTAGAGTAATCAATAACAAACCATGCTCCTAGAAATCTATGCTGATCAACAGCACTCATCGTTAATGTACACAGTACATTTTGATGACTGTTACACTAAGCTAGTTGTGTAGTACTAGGATTAGCACAGGTAGATTAGTTCCACAGGCAGGAAAGTCATTAAGGGCAAGAGGAGCCAATGGAGGAGCTCATCGCTGTGTTGCATCTAGGTGCCATTGCCATTTGGAAGGGAGTGGATGGAACAGGCATTACAACACCTGAGAATAGCCAGACCAGGGTTTTAATATGCTTGTAGCAGCAAAAAAAAAAAAAAAAAAAAAAGCAAATGCACATGTTAAGGTTAACTGCAACTGTCTAATTATCATTATTATTTCAGAAGTAAAACAAATGCTTCAGCCATCATAAACTTGCTTGGGCATATTTAAGGCTTGATTCCAATTTAATTTACAGTAGGATCAGATGACTGTAACTTCCCTGACAGTAGTGAAATTGCTCCTGATTCAAAGGAGTAAGTGGCATAAGTGAGATTAATCACAAGACCACTGCTGTACTTAAAACAATTTTCTACCAAAGCAGAGATACAAACCATTTCAGGTGTTGTCAGAAAATCAGAAAATCTGTTCCCACCCACTCAAAAGGTTCGAATTCTGACCTATATAACAAAGTAGACAAATCAGAAAGAATTGTAGAAATAGTACAACTATTCTGCCAAAAATTTTGCCAATATCTTCATAGACTACGTATTACAAAAGCATTTTTAAGTGAATGACAGGAGCCCAGCAAACATGCTTGTTTTCACAATACATTTCCATCTGTCTTTTGTGCCATAGTCACTCTGAGTTATTCTCAACTACTTAAAAGGTATAGCAATAAATAAATCAGCATTGCTAGAGAAACCTAAAAAAAAAAAAAAAAAAAAAAAAAAAAAGAGGACATTAAAAAGAAACTCAAAACCTCAACCACTGACAAACAGTAATTCACAGCATTAAATGGGCACGAGAAGCCCACATTTACAAGACCCTAAACCAGTATTAAAAAACCCTCATAAAAATTAGGAGTGCAATCGTACACCTATTAAACAAAAATATCCTAACAATGTAAAATTGAAATAAATTATAAGTAGAGAAAATAAAATGAGGTCATAGTTCACTACATTGTAAAACTTAATACCAGCCATAATGGTGATTCGTACAACCAGCACGTTAAGTCCATGCTGGAGGCCTTTACACCTTCTTAAATTCAGATTAGCTGACCTTCTGCAATACAACAAGGTTTTTTTTAATTGGGGAAAAACTTCAGAGACTAAAAAATCCAAACTGTCTTAAATCACAGAGCAGTGGTGCTGCTCCTCTGCAAGCAGTCTAGGGAAAGGAAGGTGCGGGAAGGTGCAGGAAGGGAAGGGGCGGGAAGGGAAGGGGCGGGAAGGGAAGGTGCAGGAAAGTGCGGGAAGGGATGGGATGGGATGGGATGGGAAGGGAAGGGAAGGGAAGGGAAGGGAAGGGAAGGGAAGGGAAGGGAAGGGAAGGGAAGGGAAGGGAAGGGAAGGGAAGGGAAGGGAAGGGAAGGGAAGGGAAGGGAAGGGAAGGGAAGGGAAGGGAAGGGAAGGGAAGGGAAGGGAAGGGAAGGGAAGGGAAGGGAAGGGAAGGGAAGGGAAGGGAAGGGAAGGGAAGGGAAGGGAAGGGAAGGGAAGGGAAAAAGCAAGGAAAGGACAGTAAAACATGGAGGAAAGATGAAAGGCAAGGGGAAGAAAAGGCAAAGGACAGGAAGGAAAAGGAAAGAAAAGGGATTTATTTTAGCTTATTGCTTGTTCTATCCTTTTTCAAGATCTCATGAGCGTTGAGAATGTAGGTTACAACCTTTTAAGTACTGGGCAATCAATTTCTCAAATCCCATTTTTTGTCATCATCAACAGAATAATTTTACAATGAGAGCATCTTTCCATATCCCTCTGCCAAAAAGATATTGACAGTTGACTGTTTTCAATAAATTTTACCTCAATATCCATTCTCACTAGAATCTTAAACAACACTACTCATTTATCTTACAAAGCTACTAAAAAAAAGTCTTCACCTGAAAAATTTTTCTTTGCATTTACCTGTAAATGAAAATGTTTGTTAAAGATCATGTATTAAAAGTTCACGCAGCACTAAAAAGGAAGGCTTCTGTACATTTGTTCCCATGTTCACCCTTAAATTAAACAAATAAAATCAGGTAAGACAAAGGAAGGCTGAATACTGTACAGGCTCACAGGTGTTTTCCATCATTCTGAATGTTTCACTAAGTTTTGTAACTCTGATACTGGACACCACTTCAATCTTGCTTCCACAGTACAAAAGGAGCCTTCAAAGAAAAAGCTCATCTTGCCTGGTTGAGCTGTCCAGGTGCATCAATGAAGTGTTCACATAACTAATATATGCAATTCATAGCACCAAACCATTTGACCAGTCAGATAAGTTCCTAATGCCACACATGCACACTCACACCTCTTTACCGGTGTAACTATGATCCTACACAGATGTTTTATAAATTTGCTGTCTCAGCATTAAAAAATAAGTGCATCAAATTTATTTGTACATTCAAGTCACTTTCTAAGGCAACTTGTCTACTGTATGTACTCCCGACTGCTTTGGTATTTTGCTTCAGTTATCAACAGTGGACATGGGTGTTCAAGCATGTGGACTGGTCAGTTCTGGCTGGAGTGAGTGGGCTTTCGCTGGAAGCATTCCTTAGATGAACAATTCTGCATGTTGTAAGAAAAGTTTTAGACTTCTGGATGGGGTGCAGACTACATGCATATCTGGCCTATGATTGTTACAGTGTGTCAGTATGCAGAGCTCAAATTAAAGTGGAAAGCTGCTGATGAGTGATTAGGTCATACATCCCTTCCTAGCCATGTTCTCTTTCTTTTTATTTTTGAGCTAACTTAATTCTTTAAAAAAAGGATCCCCATAGTGATAGCTCATATTGATAAAAATTTAAAACTTTCTTTTCATGTGAGAACATAAGCAGGCTGTAGTAAGCGATACACCTATTGCCATGAGACTAATGCAGACCTAATAATTTACTACTTTCTCCTCCTACCCCTCTCTCTCTTTCTTTTTTTTTTTTTCTTTTTTTTTTTTTTTTTTTTTGTTTTTTTTTTTTTTTTCTTTAGAGGGCAAATGCCTCTATCTGGCAAAAGTCAGTTGGGGTTGCTACTGCATGGTTTCAAAATGTTCAGTGGCGATGCAACTGGATCTGTATTTTCGCAGTAAGTTGTACTCTACTATGGGAAGACTGTTATTTCCCCTAGCAACCAACAAAGACTGAAAAATATTAGTGACTTGCATCACTGTGACACAGTATAGCATTTGGCAGATATATAGTTCAGCAGTTGAAATAGATGAGTTGAATTTTCAGAAAAGGTGTTTTCAAACTGAAGAATTTCTGGAAACAAGAGTTTAATCTTGTGATGCGTGGTCTCGTTCTTACAGTTCAATCTTGCATGCAGGAAAAGATTCATCTTGCATGACAACAGTGCTGCTGCTTGCCAAAACCATGATGTTGAGATCCTGCTGCTTCTCATGGGTCTCTTGATACCATTCCCTCATCACTTCTGAGTCATGGGTTGGGATTAAAGTCACCTGCAACACAAAATAAAAGTCCCGTTGAATGGACCACAGAAACAGTTGATATGCAAAATGTCATTTCAAGAAGCCCCAGCCAACAAGTATGTTTCCCTTTTGGAAAGAGTGGATTTCTATGCAATACTTGAATTTAAATACTTGAATAAATTGATGGATAAAAGGAAATCAGCACATAGATAAGGTAGAATGACTGCAAATAAGTAGTTTATTAAAAAAAAAAAAGAGTTGGTTTTGTATGGTGCTGAGATTCTGCTTTCAAGAGAAGTATCAGGTTGTAATCTGCACTGATAACTCTTCAGATTATAGGTAAATATTTTGTTTACTTATTCATCATAACAGAAAGGCACATTACGTTTCCAAATGCGTGTAATTACTCTATAAAGTGTGAGTTATTTCTTCCCTACTTAAAACAGCAACAATGCTCAACTCAGATCATATATGTGGTCTAGTAAATTTATGAAACAGTCAACTGGTCCTATAAGCTAGTTCTCAACTGTTTTAAAAACCAGGAACTGGTTTGAAGGGCCAGAGATACGGGAGCAGCTGAGTGCAGCAGCTCTGTGCAACACATATCATCAGTGGTTTCCTTGGTGCCCAGCCTCGGCACCTGCTGTGGTTTAGTATTCTTCCTTTTGTTTCTTTCTCTCAGGGAATTTTCTCCCATATGTGTTGCTAGGACTCAATAAAGACCAGGTACTTTAGAGAGGCAAAAGAAGTTGCTACACCTCAGGGGAATAGTACAGCTAGTTACTCTCAGTACCTGGGGAACTCTCTGGGAATGGCAGAGATACTGGGAGAACTGGTCTGGGGAAAAGATGTTGGGCTCAGGTCCCAGGTTTCTCTTTCCTCTCATCGTTTGGAAGGGAGAGAGTCTGCAGTCGCTGCAGGAAGAATTCACCACCACAGCAGGGCTCTGTCTCCTGCTGCCTTCTGCCCTGAGTGGGGCTCTGCTCCTAAGAGCGGCAATCGCACTGGGACCTTATCAAGACCGTACCTCACCAGACAGGGGACCCTTCGCCATCTCCTGGGGTGCCTCAGGGACACCCTGGCATCCCTGAGACCCTTCCCCCTCCAAGGGAGTCTCTCTCTGCTGCCTCGGGGAGCTGGGCTGCCAGGGCAGTACATCTCATTTGCTCATTCCTGCCTTTCCAGCTTGGTGCTCCTCAGAGTCCTGCCGGGGCATCGGGATCGGCTTCTTATAAGTACATATTGTATTACTGGCTTTTCACAAATGTTAAAATGAATGTTAGATGTATGTTGTTAGAAAACTTTGCTGTATGAATATAGTTTCTTTTATTTCTGCTATTAACAGGAGCTAGAAATAGTAGTGTGATATATTTATTTATTTATTTATTTATTTATTTATTTATTTATTTATTTATTCCTTGGGCTATAGCGTGATGTGTAAAATGCTTTTTTGTTCATGTAGCTAACACAGAGAATGGTACAGATAATCAGGAATGTCCCCACATTCTTGGATTATCCTATCTGGATGAAGGTAATGGTGAAAGACCACAGAACCCCAAAGGAAGAATTTGTTGATCCTCTGTTATCAGGGAGTGGGATGCAAGGAGCTTTAATCTGCAGGATGGAGCCACAAGGAGAAATAAAAATGATTGATCTGCAAGATGGAATGAGGGCAGGTCTGGGGAGGGGAGGCTGAAACCAAGAGAACGTCTAAACTCAAAGGAATGTTTGAATAATGCATAAATTTCTATGAATATACAACATGCTGAGGCATTTAAAGAAATGTTTTCTGAGTTAGCCCTGAGCTCTTGGCTGAATGCCTAGCACTCAGCAGTATTTTGCTCTTCTGTCTCCTTGTCTTTTTTATTAAACTTTTTAAATTTTAAACTTTAAATTTTACCAAGGAAGTGAACCTCATTTTTCACAGGCTGCCCCAGGGGGTTTGTGAAGCAAGGCCTCTCCTCCATCCCTTCCCGTCTGGGCCGAGCCGCCATTGCCGTGTGCTCCCTGTGCCCGCCCCACAGCGCCCCCTGCAGCCGCGGGGGAATCACTGCACCCGCCCTGCCCAGCCGGGAGCCAGCAGCACCCCTGCTGGCTGTGACCGGAACTGCACCGAAGGGGAAAGTGCTTAAAGAGCAGGGAAGGGACTGCTCATTGGGTTTTCTGGGGTTACTTTCTTCTGTTTGTTGTTGTCGCCGTTGTTGTTGTTTCCTGGCCTTGTTATATATGTTAATAAAGAACTGTTATTTCTCTTCCCGTATCTTTGCCTGGCAGCCCCTTAATTTCAAAGTTATAATAATTTGGAGGCGGGGTTGGTGTCATATTTTCCATTCCAAGGGAAGTTTCTGCCTTCCTTGCCGAACACCTGTCTTTCAGAGCAATACAGGGCCCCAAGCTCTGGCAGCCACCATCCACTCCAGAGGTGCTCAAGTTTCTCACAGGTAAGAGAGTTTAGATTTCCAGGTTGAGATAGGAGTGTAGAGCCTACCTGCATGTTACTCTCCCACTGTGCCTTGCCCTCCAGCAGGGAGTCCAGAACAGCCCTGCTTGGTTCCTCGGCTGCAGCATCATTCCCGCTCACCACATAGTAGGATGACCGCACCCTCTTGAAAAACTCAGCATCAACATTCTTGCTATTGCTGTGGTTGGGAATGTACACCAGATCCAAATACACTGGAGGTCCTGGAGGCACTGCTGTAGATTTTGCCACCTTAGTATTCCCAGGTCCTTTGAAATCAAACAACAAAAGAATATATGAGAGGCTGGTTAAAAGCATGCATTTATTAATTACTGTTATAACCACTGAGGTGAGATGTATCTAATTATGGAATTACCCACCTACATATAATGACAAGTTAGAGCTTTGTTGTACCCCAATTATGATTGTAATGGGAGGAAAAACCTGAAAAACTGGAACTATGTAATACCATAAAAAAATCACTACCATGCAACAAAAATTTGGCTGAACCTTTTCCAGTAATATATTATTATTATCCAACAATTACTATGCAGCGCTGTGATTACTAATTACCATTCAGTAAATGGTGGTATTATTTTCCTGATGAAGAAGTGCAGCTTCCTGAAAGTCTAATGTATGAATTATTATAAAATCTAGTATCACACAGGAAGCCATGAAAATCTGAAGCAGTCCTGAAATCCGAGGTACCTAGACAGTCATGATAGCAATTGATATGCTCAGGCTGCCTTACAGATGAATCAGGAAGCTACTACATGCAAGCACAAAGAGGGTCAAGGAGAAACTTGGAAGGAGAAAGTTGGAAAGCAATTCAGGGAACAGAGGCAAGTATTTGCCTGCCTGCTGTATCCTTATTTGCATACAGAAATGAGCCATTTATTGCAAAAAGTAAGGGGAAATGTTTCTTTGCTGCTGTGCATTGTATATATACTTGTTCTAAGAAGAAGAGCTTCAGTCAAAATGAATTGCAACACGTAAGCACATTAAAAATATTACACAAAAAACTTGCATCTTTTGCTCTAAACTGAGTCATGGTATAAACTACAAATCTGGCTTCAGCCAGTAATTTTACCCAGATGATCAACGTTTATGATTCATTAACTTTCTCATGTTGATTAAGCTTGGTAAACAATTATCTGAGCAATATGATCAATTTAGGGTCAAACAGTGTAAGGGCAGCAAACTCCCTTACAGTTGTCTAGCATCTCCTGGCACTTAACCACAGGGCAAAATGCCAAATGAAGTGATAAGATTTCCTGATTTAGAGAGTTTCTGCTATTGGTTTTGTTACAAAATATTTTATCATCTTTGATGATAAAAAAAAAAATAAAAATCTCTGATTTCTTTTTTAATTGTGAACACCAACACTGACTAAGATACTTTTTGCTACATTTTTACAATTTTACATCATAACTAATTATTCCAGCACATACTTGAGAAATATGTCTAATGACTTTAATATACAGCTGAAGTGCTGCAGAAATGCGCAGCACGAATAACTACATTGCTGCTTTGAGATGCATCTTTTAACAGAGAGATGCAAATGATGGAGTGAGAAAGGAACAGTGGACTAGCAAAAATGGGGAAGCTAAGGACATTTGAATGTTGGTTGGTTTGTGCTGAATCCTAGAACTGCTCCTTGTAAAGAAGTGTTCAACAAAACACCAGTCCTCACAGAAGAAAAATCAAAGTATCCCCCAAATAGTCCCTAACAAGGTCTGCCAGAAACAACAGATTAGTGCAATACTTCCTTCAGTAATCTAATTCACATTTTATTGTTACTTAGAATGTACAACAGACATTCAAAATTACATTAACTTTCTGTTTGTTTAGTCATCACTAACGGCATAAGACTGGATTATATGATGTACATTCTTAGTTCATTCAAAATACTTTTACTAATGTTAAATATTTTAAATGCTGCTTTTAAAATCAATCCATCAAAGTAGTAAGAACATCATACAGTGACTTTGTGTCCCACGATATTGAATTGTATTAATTTATGTTAAAGAGAATTGTATATACTTATTTTTCACAATTAATTAAGGGGTTCACTTTGCTATTGATTTTACTTCACCTACAGCAGTGATACTTTCAGTTCTATAAGGTGTTTAACTGTTTAGACAGCTTGTATTAAATTATTTCTATTTTATGTACTCTCTGGGCAAACTGACATCAATTATCTCAGATTATAGAAGTAAAACTAGTGAATTTTGTGCATTTAAATGTGGCATTTACATGTTGGATATATACTAAAAACCTGAACTTCTTTGAGGATATGCCACAAACCACACTCTCAGCTGATGTAACAGCAAACTACAGTGCAGCAACTAAGAAAATTGTAACACTTATGGCATTGCTATTTATCTTTACCTGTGGTTGCAGTCTTTGCTGACTTGGATGTTGTTGTATTTGCTGCATTCTTGGTATCCTTATCTTTCTCTTCCACTCGAGACTTTACCTCTGGACTAGAGATATTTTTGGTTGCCTTCTCCACAGATTCCTTCTTTTTTGGAGAAGCTGTTCTGGAGATTTTGTCTAAAGATTCTTTAGTAGCTGGCTTTGGTGAAGCCACTTGCTTCGATTTACCATCGCTTTTTTTAACAGGAGAAGACGACTTGGTCTTTGGACTCTGCTTTTTTGTCTTTGTCTTTTCTTTGAGGTCCTTCTTCAAAGGCTTGCCTAAATTCTGTTCAACTGGCAGAGCCTCTGGATCAACCATGGTGACATCAGGGTGCCTGGGGGAAGGACTACGATCCTGCATCGGGACAGGTGGTGGGTCAATGTGTTTGTACGTAATTGTCTTGTCGGTTGGAATGGTTTCTGATTCATCTTCTGAGTCAATGTTAGCATCTGCAGTGATGGAAGGGCATTCCTCAGTCTCCGGGGGAACATCTGAATCAGTTTGAGATGGGGCAGACTCACTCACAGATGTGGGAGGGGTTTCATCACACTGCCGCCCTTGCTGCTTTCCCCCAGAGGGAGGCTGAGCTCCCCCAGACTGAGTCAGTGGCTTCTCCTGATCTTGAGACTGTTCTTCACTTGCAAACCACTCAAGGGGATTTGGGTTGATAAATGAGGGTGAAAGTTCAGTTTTGGGATGTTTGTACTCACAAGAGGACACGAGGCATAAGTCAACATCTTGACGGGATTCTGCTAACGATTTACTTGGAGTAAAATGTGCACTTGCTTCATAGGAATAGCTGGCAGCTTCAGGTGACCTCCCAGGGGTGGCTCTCCCAGCTGTCTCAAATGAGTAATCTGTGGCTTCAGGTGAACTGGAGGCTTTCCCAGTTGTCTCATAAGAGTAAGTCATGGCCTCTGATGACCTGGTGGTCCTCCCAATTGTCTCATAGCAGTAGCCAACAGCTTCTGGTGACTTAGAGGTTTTCCTTGTTGTCTCATAGGAGTAACCCATAGTATCGGGTGATCTGGTAGCATTCCCAGTTAATTCATAGGAATAATCAGTGACTTCAGGCGATTTGGTGGTTTTCCCAGCTGTCTCATAGGAATAATCTGTGGCCCCTGGTGACCTGGCAGTTTTCCCTGTTATCTGATAAGAATAATCTGTGACCTCAGATGAACTCATGTTTTTTGCAATTATCTCATATGAATAGTCTGTACCCTCGGGTGACCTGGTAGTGCTCCTGGTTTTCTCATAGGAATAATCTGTGGTCTCAGGAGACCTAGTAGTTTTTCTGCTTGTCTCATAGGAAAAATCCATGGCTTGAGGTGATCTAGAAGATTTTCCATCTGCCTCATAGGAATAGCTAATATTTTCTGGCGACCTAGTGGTTTTCTCTCTGGCCTCATACGAATAACTAAGTTCTTCTGGTGACCTGCTGCTTTTCTCTGAATCTTCTTTATCTGGGCTAAGTAAAGGTTCTGGACTGTGCTTTGATAAGGATTCCTGATAACCAAAGGCTTTGACAGAAGACACTTGCTGTGACAACAAAGGTGTGTGACTAGATGACACTGCTTCTGTGATTGCAGGAGGTGAATCTGGAAAAGTAGGAGAATACAGGGGAGAAGATTCCCTTGGAGTTAACGGAGATAGGTCAGATTTTGGTGACAGCTTTTCTCCTAGGCTCTGCACCTTTTCTGAGGTAAAACAAGAATGCAGTGACATCTCTCTGGGTGGAACACCACCTGAAAAAGTTTCGTCTGGCAGTGGTGAAGCTACCTGGGAAGGTGTATGAGCTGATGAAGTTGACGATGACGCTTCAATTTGAGAAACTGAAATAATTTCTGAAATATCTTTCTCTTGAGAGTAAGATGACTGTTCCACTGGCGAAATCTTCCGTGCAAAAGGAGATTCCTGTATATCTGAAGGGCTATAATCTACTTCCGTTGGTCCATTTTCAGATATATGATGTATGCTACTGCCTACAGCAGGATATTCTGGAGACTGCCTACTAAAATCCATTGCTAAAGACTGCTCAGGTGACTCCCGACCATATTCTACTGACATAGCTGACTGCTCAGGAGATCTGTGATCAAGCACTGGTGTTCTTGATTTTGCAGTTTTAGGTGAAAAGTCTGGTGGAGAAATTGACATAGGCCTTGGGCACTCTTCTTTAGATGGAGACATTTCTGTTTCCTGAAAAGTTGTCGGTGTTTGTACAACTGACACTGAAAGGGAATCATCGACTTCAGTAGAGTGGGGAGAACCAACCTCAGCATGCAAAGAAGGAGATACATCATCAGTAGTTGGTTCTGGAAATGAACTAGTGGCAACAGATGCTGTAGAGACAGAAGCTACTCCTTCTATATGGGAATAGGTGTCTTCTGCAACAACCTCATCAACGGGAGTTGCAGACTTGTCAGAGACGGTGCCTTCAGAAATTGACATTTTGGTGTCTTCTTTTAAAGAACCAAACTGACTGATGTCTATTTGAGTCGGTGAGAGATCACTCGCTAACTTCCGCTCATCCAAGACCAGTGAAGACTGGGAGCTGCTGGGTTCTGTATCCTCCATCTTCCGTTCCAGGCTGAAGCTTTCCTTAATTGCCATAAATTCCATGCTTTTTTCATCTTGTTTTTCTTGGAAGAGGCCTACAGAGCTTGCTTCAGAAGCTGGGCTCATCTGAACAGGTGATTTGTCTTTTCCAGGTTTTCCCTTGGAAGGACTTCCATAATCTCTGGTGGGAGACTTCAAATCAGCACTCAAAAATGTATCGTAAGTGGTCTCTGAACCTATCAGTGGCGGACTCCGCAGAGGCGAGAGAACCTTTTCAATGGGAGATTCTGAATCTGGCACAGGCTCATCCATAGGGCTTATTCTGCATTTTGCAGACTCATCTTTGACTTCACTGAACTCAAAGCTGACAGGACCTTCTGTTGACTTTTCACTGGTTTCGGAGGGAAGCTGACTGGACTTCTCATCCGTGGGAGACTGATAATAAGGTGTGTGGCCAGCACTACCAGCAGCAGACTGTGAGGGAGATGCTACTTCTAATGTTTTATCTTCAGGGCTTGCACAGTGCTCTTCAGCAACTTCTTGGTGTACATCAGGCAATTTAGCAGTGGGGACAGACTCAGAAGGAACCCTGATCTCATTGGGAGTGAGCGAAAAGTTCACACTGCGTTCACTCAGTGGTGTTTTGGCAACAGGTGATGGAGGGGACAAGCTGTCAGCTGGGCTCTTTGCTGAACTATATTTTCCACCATCTTCTTGATAGGGTTCTTTGATTTCTAGTTTGTCAGTGCCTTGGATTTCACTTTCTCTTTGCCGGTACACATCTTGGAATGCAGATTTGCAGAATTTGTCTTCCTCTAATGAAGAAGGTGGTGAGATGGTGGAAGCTGAGGCATTATAATCCTTACCTTCTGTGGCATCTGTTTTGGATCCTTCAGATACTCCATTAAAAGCATCTGGAAGTGGAGAAAGTTTAGCTCTGCTGAACTCTTGGGAGTACAGCGATGTCTCATACTTGGTAATGTTCACATACTCCTGAGAGGGTGACTCGCTCTCCTCATTGTTAGTTTCATCACTCATGACATCTCGGGGTGTTGACATTTCATCCATTGGAGTTGGTTCACTGGATATTTCAATGGTGGACTGTGTGTAGCCTGAAGTAGCAGTGAACTCCTCAGGCTGATCTTCTCTATTTTCTTCATCAGAAACAGTGGCTTCACTTTCTGAACCACCAGGTAGTGTCTCATCATGGATAGAAGAAGCTGGCTCAATCACTGGAGACTGAGACTCTGAGCATTTAGTTGGTGTAATTGCAAGTAAGCCATACTTATCCTCGGCTTCACCAGATTCTGCAGCTTTGTCAACCACCGCCATCACATAATCTTCTTCAGCTTCTGTTTTTTCAGTTTCTTCCTCATCTCTGATGTCTTCTGCTTTGTCTTCTTCATCTTCCTCAGTCTCTTCAGTTTCTGCCTTTTCTATTGCTTCCTCCCTGTCTTCTTCAGCTCGTTCATCGGATGCTTCATAATCTGCCTTTTCAATATACTTTTCATCTTTAATGTTGGCATCTACATGAGTCATTATGTTTTCTGAGCCACCTGCAAGTTTTTGTGATTCTTCCATATATGGTTTTGTGGCATCCAATCGTGTTTTCTCTACTTCATTTTCATCTCGCTCTTCAGCTTCTTCTGTCTCTGCCTTTTCTTCATAATCTGCTTCCGATGATTCTTCCAAGCCAGTTCCCTCATCTTCAAACTTTTCATTGTCATCAACCTTGTGTTTCTCCACAGGTTCCAATTCTTCAGGTGTCTGTTCACACTCACCCTCAGCCTCTGTGGTAGTTATGCCTTCATCGGATGACTCGGCAGGTCCTTCATTATCCAATTTTTCTTTTTGTACTTCAAAGGCATCTTTTTGTACAGTGCCAGTGAGTTTAAGATCATCTGTTATAAGTGCAACTTGAGATTTTGTTTCTTTTATTGTTTCTACTTCTTCAGCTTTTAACTCCTCAAAATCCTTTGTTAAATCCTCTGGTGAAGACATAAGGGATCTCTCTGCTTCAAGCTCCTTTCCACCAGCTGTAATTTCTGCAGCTGCTACAGCTGTGGCACCAACTGCTGCAAGGGCGGCTTGTGCTCCACTTACTTTGAGGTCCTTCTTCACACTTTTAACTTTCCCTTTTTCCTTTGGCTTTCCAGCAGGTACTGCTTCTTTTTTAGCAGGTTCCTCCTTCTTTTGTGGTTTAGGCTTTGCTGCTGGCTTTTTGGCTTCACTTGAAGGAGTAGCTGTCTTCTTTGTTTCTTTAGGTGTCTTCTTGATGTCCTTTTTGGCTTCTTTGTCTTCCTTCTTGATTTCCTTCTTCTCTTCTTTTTTAGCTTCTTTTTTAGCTTCTTTTGTTGAAGCTTCTTTCTTGATTTCCTTCTTAGTTTCCTTCTTCTCTTCCTTTTTCACCTCCTTTTTAACTTCTTTCTTGATCTCTTCTTTTTTTGGTTTTTCCTCTTTTTTGATGGGTGTTTTCTCCTCTCTTTTAGAAACCTCTTTCTTTGGCTTTTCTTTGTCCTCTTTCTTTTCTTCAGGTTTTGCTTTGACTTCCTTTTTCACTGTCTTCTCCTTTGACATTTTTGGTTTTACATCTGTACTTTGTTTTTCAACAATTTCATATTTCACTAGTTGTTCTTCCTTATTTGCCATGTCTTTTTCGACTGTTACTGGCTTGGTCTCTACTTTTGCTGGTTTTTCTTTTTTAACTGGAACTTTTTCTTTGCTTTCCATCTTCTGAGGCTTTTCTGGTACCGGACTAGCTTTCACAGGCTCTGGTGTTTCTTCTTTAGATTCCTTTCTGACAGGCTTATTTGGTGGTGTCTTTGCAGCAGGCTTCAGGCTCTCCTTGCTGTCTGTTCGTTGTTTCAATTTTGCTTGTTTCACAGCTGGACTAGCAATGTTCCCAGTTAGGTCTTTTTGTGTAACCATTGGTTGTTTAAGGAAGTCTAAGTGTTTGAGCTTTTCTAGCCCCTCTAGAATATTGTACTGTGTGCTGTTCCCAGGAAAGAGAACTCGGATTATTTTTTCAGCAGGATTAGCAGGATGCCACACGATGAGGGATGAGACAGAGGTGAAGTAGGATAATGGAATGTCTAGTTCTTGGCCATTTGGTAGCAGGAATTCAGCTTTATCTCTGTTAGTACCGCTCCACTGCTGCATAAAATATTGCATCTCTTTGCTATTTTTGACAGGATTAAGCACATACATCTCAAGTTTGCCTACTCCCATTTTCTCAAATAAAATGATAGGGTCAATGGTATTTCCTGTATTTCTGAAGAGAGGTTCTGGTTTCATAGACAATTTATTTAAATACTGGAGAGTAAAACAAGCTTCTTCCACACTCCTTTTTCCTCTAAAATTAGGATCCAGGTTCTTCAGGTTCTCAGGTACATTAAGGAACACAACTCCTAAATCAGGTGAGATCAGGTTTTTCATCCAGTCACTGTTGGTAGTAGACCCTTGAGACTGTTCCTCTTCTAGTTCAGCTATCTTTCTCTGAAGCATGCTATTGATTCCTGGCAGATTGTCATCTCCAATGTGAGTGAGCAGGATGGAATCTACCCTGTCCAAGTGCCGGATAAGTTTCCAAAAACAAGATTTTCTTTCAGATCCTCCATTGATAAGCATATTGAATCCATTCACTGCGAACAATGCAGAGTCTCCTCTTCCCCCTGGGAAAATGTAACAGCAGGGTTTGGAGAGCTTCAAGAAACCTCCTGAGGTTGGAGGTTCCAAAATGTCAAAAGGTGATGGCACTTCTACTGATTCTGACAGATACTCTGTGAATTCAGAGAGTCCTTCCATCTCGGGCAATATGGAAGCTGAGTTGAGTTTAATGTTAATAAAGTCTTGAAGGTTGTGTCTGTCAAGGTTGGAATTCTTCCAGTCCCCTTCCTCAGGGCAGAA
Organism: Hirundo rustica; assembly: GCF_015227805.2. Lineage (NCBI taxonomy): Eukaryota > Metazoa > Chordata > Aves > Passeriformes > Hirundinidae > Hirundo > Hirundo rustica. The sequence goes on along the minus strand of NC_053488.1, from coordinate 4,119,647 downwards.
AAGAGTTAGACTGGCTTTGTTGGCAGGGTGTGTAGTGCTCAACAATTCACCGATCTAGGGTTATAAAACAAGAACACAAGAAGATACAAACAAATTCATTTTTTAAATGACAAGTAATGTCAACACAGAGTATTTCCTGATCAGATAGATAAAACCTTTTTCATTTGGCTCTGCACTGGTCAGTCCCCACCCTAGACGCTAAAGTAACCTGGTATCACAATTAGTTTATTGCCGTACTTTTTAAAATACAAAAGTATTTTTATTATTCTTATTTCTGGCCAGTACTACCCAAAGGACAGCAGGATAAAAGGCTTCCCCTTCCTTCCTCCATACTTTATATTAAGGATGTTACTAACTATTGCACTGAGAGGGTATGAGGGGATACTGCAGACTGAGCTGCCACCGTATGACTGCCACGGGCTCATGAGTCTCCCTGCGGGTCCAGTCCATCCAGAAGAGAGAGTCAAGTATCTAAAGGACAAAGTACAAGCTCTTAACAGTCAGAGAGCAACTGCAACAGAGGAGGCCAGCATCCTCCCATGGGCAGCTGCCGTCCTTTCTCCTTCTCTCATGGGATACATTCCACCACACCACTGTTTGTGCAGGTCTTTCTGTGGGCTGTCCCCTGAAAAGTCAGTATTGCTCCCAGATTTATCAGGATTGGCTGCAGGAAGGTTTTTTCAGAACAGTGACCATGAGATGGTGGAACTCAGAATCCTGTGAGGAGGAAGTAAAGCAGTAAGCCAGGACTAGAATCTTGAGCTTAGACCTCTTCAACGACTACTTGGAGGAATCCCAGGGTTTAGGGTTCTAGAAAATACAGTATTCAAGAATCCTTCCTTCCATCTCAAGACCAGTGTATACCCATGAGCAACAAAACAGCCAAAGGGGTCAGGAGACCTGCATGGAGAACCAGGGAGCTTCTAGCAAATCTCAAATGGAACAAAGAAATCTCTGGGATTTGGAAAAAGGCACAGGACTATGGAAGGACTATAGGAACACTGTCAGAACACGCGGGGATGTAACAAGGAAGATCAAGTGCCCATCTAGAATTGAGTCTGGTAAAGGCTGTCAAGGACAACAAGAAGGACTTCTGCAAGTACATCAGCAGCCAAAAGAAGATTAAGGAAAATGTGGGGTCACTGATAAATCAGACCGGTGTTCTGGTCAAGGGAGTCTTAGAGAAGGTGAAATTACTGAATGCCTTCTTTGCCTCAGTCTTTACTGCTGAGGCCAGCCCTCAGACCTTGGAGATAAGGGAGGCTGGAGAAGGGAAGAGTTTTCTCAGTTGCAGGGAGTTGCATTAGAGATCAGCTGGGCAGACTTAACATTCACAAGTCCAATGGTCCTGGTGAGACACACTCACAGGTGCTGAGGTAGCTGGCGGATGTTGCTAAAGCACTCTTCGAAAATTCAAGGAGAAAAGGAGAGGTGGATGATGACTGATGACTGGAGGAAAGTCAGTGTTACTCCTGTCTCCAAAAAGGGCAAGAAAAGGGACCCAGGAAACTACTGGCCAGTGAGCCTCACTTCTGCCCCTTGAAAGGTGATGGAACAGGTCATTCTGGAGGTCATCACCACGAAAATAAAAGAAATGAAGCTCATTGGGAGCAGTCAGCAAAGGCTCCCCAAGGGGAAATCATGCTGACCAACCTAACAGCCTTCTGTGATGGCCAGGCAGATTGGGTCAGTGAGGGGAGAGCAGTGGATGTTTTCTGCCTCCACTTCAGCAAGGCTGTGGACACCATCTCCCATAACATCCTCAGAAGAAAGCTCAGGAGATGGGAATGGACAATGAGGTGGACCAAGGACTGGCTGAATGGCAGAGCTCAGAGAGCTCTGATCAGCTGAGGAGAATCCAGCCAGAGTCAAACTATCAACAACCTGAACGAGGGAATGGAATGGACCCTGCAAATTTGCTGATGACACTGTGGCTGATACACCCGAAGGCTGGGCTGCCATTCAGCACGGCCTCAAAAGGCTGGAGAACTGGGTTCAGAGAATAAGGTTCAACAAAGGCAAATAGAGGGTTCTGCACCTGTGGAGGTGTAACCCCAAGTACCAGTAACAGGCTAGGGGCTGAACTGCTGGGAAGCAGCTCTGCAGAGAACGACCTGAGAATCTTGGTGGATGACAAGTTGACTGTACGCCAGCAATGTGGCCCTGTGGCCAAGATGGTCAATTGTATCCCTAGGGGATACCATCCCTGAAAAGCCAGCACCACTCCTTCTATCAGGAAGAGCGTAGCCACCAGGTTGAGGGAGATGATCTCTACTCAGCCTTAAGTGAGACCACATCTGGGGTGCAGTGTTCAGTTCTGGTCTCCACAGATCATGAAAGACAAAGAGCTACAGAGGGTCCAGCAGAAGCCACAGAGATGATGAGGGGACTGGAACATCTCTCTTAGGAGGTGAGAATGTGGGAGCTGGGCCTGTTTAGTCCAGAGAGGGGGTTCTTGTCAATACATATTAAATATCTCAAAGGCAGGTGTCAAGAGGATGGTGACAGACTCTTTTTGGTGGTGGCCAGTGACAGGACAAGGAGCAATGGCCATAAGCTAAAACACAAGTTCCACTTCAAAATGAGGAAGAACTTCTTTATGTTGAGGATGGCAGAGCACGGGAACAGGCTGCCCAGATATTCAAAATCCACTTTGATGTGTTCCTGTGTCAACTGCTCTGGGTGACCCTGCCCTGGCAGGGGGTTTTGACTGGATAATCTCCAGACGTCCCTTCTAACCCTAACGATTCTGTGAATCTGTGATTTAGAAATGAGTTAATACTTCAGAAATGGAAACAGCCGTAAGTTTTTGGGCTCCTCTCTCCAAGGAAGACACTGAGGTGCTTGAGCATGTCAAGTGAAAGGCAAGAGGGCTGGTAAAGGGCCTGAAGCACCAGTCTGACAAGGAGTGGCTGAGGTGGTTTAGCCAGAAAAAAGGAGGCTCAGGGGGATCTTATTGCTCTCTGCAACTGCCTGAAAGGAGGCTGTAGCCAGGTGGGGACTTGGTTTCTTCTCACAAGTAACAAATGTCAGGATGACAAGAAATGGTCTCGAATTGCACCAGAGGAAGCTCAGATTGGGTGTGAGGGAAAATTTCTTCCCCAGATGGGTTGTCAAACACTGAAGCAGGCTGCCCAGGGAAGTGGTCGAGTCACCATCCCTACAGGTATTTAAGATGTGTAGATGTGGTGGTGCCTGGGCACAGTTTGGTGTTGAATTTGGCAGTGTTGGGTAAGAGTTGGACTCAATGATCTCTGAGATCTTTTCCAACCCAAACAATTCTGTGAATTTGTCTTTTCCAACTTAACAATTCCATGAGTCTGTGATTCTAAGTTTTCTACTTTTGAGATTCCATGGCCCAGAGCCAAAGAAAGATCACAAAAAAAATATATAGCGATAAAAATGGTCTGGTCACTAGTTTGATTTAAAATTCATGGACCACAAAATTTGAAAACTAGAGTAATTCCATTAATTTTGACAGTATTAGTTAACATTCTAGTACCAAAACCAAGTGCTGCAATAAAGGCACAGAAAATACAAATTTCCATGCCACAGTACGAAGAGCTGTTTTCCATTCCAGGGTTCTGAACTAAAAAACAGTACTTAATGGTCCCAGATAAGTACACAAACATGAAAAAGTATGATACATTTTACCTTATCCCAGTTCCACAGGTACTTTGATTTAAATTTTTTTAACTGACAATTCAGTTAAATGTAGCTCATTTCTGTTCTATTTGCCCTTAACAAAGAGACCACCAAAATTCTATGAAGAAGAAATTCAGATATAAAAGGTGAGTGGGAAACACGCCCGCACATCATCATCCAAAATACCATAACCTCCTTTGAAAAGACTCAGCTGTCAGTTCAAACTTTAAGAACAGTTTTTATAAGGATGATGTAGATAACACTGCAGCTGAATAATTGGAAATTCTTGGACCACAAGCTGTATCAACAGAGGAAATGAATGTATAAAAGATTAATGATGTTTGATTGTGTTAGATCTCTATGGGCCTCTCTGTGTGTAGGTCTTGCCTTTTTCTTTGTGTCATGTAACTTATTTTTAGCATTTACCAAACACAGAACTCAATAAAGATGAAGTGGCTGTTATAAAAAAACAAAACAAAACAAAACAAAACAGTCCAACCAAGAGATAAATAAAGCCCCAAATAAATATTTTCTACCTTCCTGTATCATTGTTACTAAGTATCTAAACCATTTGACAGGAATATAAATAAATCTCACCCATATGTCAGACATGGCCCTGTCTGAATGACAGCAAATGAAAAAACTAAGCAGAAAGAATAAATGGAGAAAAGGCTGAAAGATAAGGACAATAGGGGAACAATTGCTGTTATTTATTACAGAATTAAGAAAAGAGGGGCAGCAGGGATGACAGCTTTAAAATGGATTTAGAATTTCACGAATATGCCTCACGACATGTCTCTGACCAGGGTTGAAAACACATTATTAGGAAAAGCCAAATGTAATAAAAAATAATTTCCTCTGAATAAATAAATCAAAGTCTATTGCATACATAAGGAAATAAAACTGGAGTACAGAGTGTCTCTCATAAAGGGCTGATTTTCTGTCTAGATTTAAAAAAAAAAAAAAAAATCATGTGATTACATACTAGGCTAATGATAATACTGTGTCAAGGTTTGGGGTGAGTCCTCTCCAGTTTATATTATACCGTATTTGAATTTCTGCTTGATACTTCTAAATTCTGACTTTTTTGCTCCTTAAAGTTGTCATGCATAATGCAGACAGTTTTAAGCCACTGGAAGCCCAGGCTAATGAAAAATTAAAGAAAGTTTGTTCCAGGCACAGATTGTAACTGCTAGGAATAGCAAGTTCAGCCATACCTCAGAAAAAGTATCAATGGATTTGAATTTCAAATGGTGACACTAGGGACAGACAGTGTCACAACACAAAGATGTAGCCATTCCTTCTCTTCTCCAAATTCAAACCCATTGTGTGAGCAAAGAGATGTACCTGTAAACCTGAATGTCTTTTTAAACATTGAGAGACATCTGTTGAGGAATGCTTAAGTTTTAAATGTGCCAATGCTATTGAAGACAAACAGTAAATTGGCTGCTGAGAGAAAATGCAATTATTGCTTCCTACCCTGAATCACAAAGGTACAAAGAAAAATTTTCCTGTTCTAGCTGTTGTTGAAAGCAGCAGGGGAAAGTGACATTTTACAACTTCCCAAATAGGAGAAATTGAAAATCCTGCTTTCAGGCTTTGCCTGAAGAGAGGTCTGCAAGCTAGAGATTGATTTCTGAATTAGACTTTTATACAAGTATCTCCCAAAGTGTATTTACTTATTTGCAAGCACATTTCTTGACCTTAGTTCAGGTTTGGCCCAGTGAAGTAAAAATGGGCGGAGGCCAGAAAGCCTTACTCCCACCTTACAGGGTTATGGAATCACAGAGTTGCTTAGGTTGCAAAAGACCCTTAAGATCATTGAGTCCAACTGTAAACCTGCCACTGCCAAGTCCACTAGGATCAGGACAGCACAGTAATTCTTTCATCTCATCAACACATAGAAAACCACTAACCACTTTTTCTAGACCCTTTTTCCTAATTTTTTCTTTTTTTTCCAACTTTTTAAAAAACGCTGCACGCATGAACTGCAGTATGGCAAACGTGATCTTTCTTTGGTTTTGTGAAAGCTTGCAGACACACTGAGACCCCGAGGCTTCAGAAACAATAGGCTGGGAGCCAACACTCGCTGAGAGCCACGCCAGCTGGCTGGTGACCACACTGCCAGCCACAGAGATGAGCCAAATGAGCCTTACTCACAGCCCACGGGAGTGTGCCCTGAACACCCACTACTGCAGCAATCCCACAGCACCTGCAACTCATGGCCAACCCCCATCCTTCCACTGTCCAAGCAAAAATTTTGTTTCCCAATGGTAATGGGTAGCATTCGCCCCTAGTTTTGCACGTAGTAATTATGTGTTGCTAATTAGACGGAGACATAAGGAACTTGAGTTTGTAATTTCATAGGAAAGTAACTCTGAGAAGTGCCAGTGAATTTTAAGTGCCAGGACTGTCCCAGAGAGCGGGAATCCAGCTCTTTCCCCAACCATTTGCTGAAGAAAGAGGCTTTGAGGACAGATCATACGGATACAATAAGGTCAAACTGGAGCTCACGCAAACTATGCTATTTCAGTGCTGAACTTTCATATCTCAGTTTACTGATATGCTCCTAATTAATAGTGGAGACTAAATTCGTATGGATGCAGCCATACAGTTTATTTAAATATATCGTTTGCATGGCAGCCAAATTAAGAATGACAGTTTGTTTACTATGGATTTCTGCCCTGTGGGAGCTTTCAGACACAATGCATTAAGGAAGAGAGCAAAGTAACAAGTCGTGAAACAAATGGCATTAAATACTGGTTTATTTTGTGCTTATCTTTTTGGTATGTAAAAACCACAAGTTTTACAGATTCACTGGCCGTATTGTAGACACCACCATAAAAAAGTTAAGCAGGTAGATGGTGTTATTCTAACAGCCACCCTCTGTCTTATTAATGCCACTTGCTAATTGGCCGCAGACAAGAACATGGTGTCAAGTTCCCTTTCACTGCTCTGTATGTGCACCTTAGACTAACAACCTGTGTATTTTAAACATAGCACTCTCTCCTTCCATTGTCGAGGGTTCCCTGATTTTCTCTTTCTGAAAGCTGCAATTTATTCTCCCAAATTAATACTTATTTTCTTAGGCAATTTACATGAAATCCAAAGTGATAGAAATAAATGTTTTGCAAGAAAGCCTATAATGAAGAATAAAGATCAGCAACACCGGGCTGCCTGTGGTAACTCCAACCAGTTCTCTCTAAGACAGAGAGCCACTTTTAGTCTTCTAGGAATCTCTGCCAGCACGTAACACTGCACGGAAGACACTTTTCTAAACATACCTCTTGATCCGTGAAGATCTCAATGAAGTTCTGGAAGGAAAAGGACCCTGACTGAAGGATGAGCTCTCCAGTGTTTTCAAAGCACTGTCCAGTTAGAACGAGGAGCTTGTGCCTTGCAGCATCTGTGATCATTAAGCGCACCTAGAATGAAGAAAAGAGAAGCGCATCAATAATGGGAGTAACGATGTGTTTCAAAGGTCCATCGGGAGCACACAGGTTATCTCTCCTAATTTAAAACCAGTCTCTGGAACAGGACTCCCAAGACACCACGGAGTTACAGTGCTGTTTACAAAAGACATTGAGAAAGGAGGAAACACGAGTAAAAAAAGGAGGGGGAAGATGCAATTAAAAAGAAGGTCTGAAGAACAACCCACACTAATGACATGGATTAAACAGCAAGGAGCAGAACAGAATACAACTTGAACGAGGAAATATTTTTTTTAACAACAAACTTATTTGTAGTATAGCTCTTGGTATACTTTTACAGAATTGTATCAGGACAACCTTGGTAAACTATTTAAGAGTACATGATTGTTACTTTACTTGACCCTCACTACAGATAGTAATTATTCTTGTTTACCACTCCCTAGGGGGATGCATGCTAAGAGAAAGCCATATATATTCTAAATTTAGGAACAAAACTAAACAAAACCTGTGTAAGATTCTTTACGGTTGAATAAATGCTTTGCAAATCCTTCAAAAGTCTTCCCCACCACTGAAAAACGAACCCAGTCTATGATAAGCTATGAATTTCAAAAGCACTAATTCCTCTATTAAGGAAGAATTAAACCGAACCAGAACAGTGATTCCAGAACAAGGCTATCCACATACTAAACTAATTGAGCAAATGAGCAGACTCCATCTGGGACAACTCCACATGATACTGCATCCAAGCTCCATCTCCATGGAGATGACACAATCAACTCAGCTCTCCTAGCAAGACATTCTTTCCAAGGCTTATATTGATTGTTAAGCAATCAATTTTTCTAAATAACTCTTGAGAATCCCAGAGGCTGAGCCAGGAAGGCTTAACCTGAATCTCTGCTGAACAACTCACGTTTCCAGTACAACCAGAAAACACACACTGGAGAGTATATATGTTAAAGAAGATCCCAGCTCTACCATGTCTTCACTGTTATTTAATTAAATAAGTGATCCTGATACAGAGAAGCAGGAAGTTCCTTTAATTAAATGTAGGACTAATGCTGGTCTGCCACTAATTGCACTAAATAATTATAAATTCAGAAATATGATGTATGAAGTGTATCTATTTCTATCCTAGACAAAAATATAGATAAGCGCAAACATTTGTCTGATTTGCATTGCTCAAATCCTCTCTGTTTTCATTCTATTAAAACCGTATCAGAACTGGCTTCCTCTTCTAAGTTTTCTTTTGTTGCTGCCAGCAGCGCTCATCAGTCTGACAACTTGTGTGTAAACTCATCAGGTTTTCCAACAGTAAAACTACTTCCTGACTTGTGAATTCATTGACATGTGACTGTCATATAATTCCCCTTCAACCTACTTTATTAATTGACAACAAAGAGCATTCTGTAGAGTTAGCAAACTACGCCAAGAAAGTAAGTAAACAGATATTTGCAGGTTACAGATCATAATGTGTACACATGGAAGACCTTAAGAGACACACAAATTCTGTGTCTGGGTACAAATAAGGTTTTTTGAGGGACTACCAGAAATTTGTCTCCCGATTTCAAGACCACTCAATTTTAGAATAAATACTGCAGGGTGATGATTCCATTCAGTTCAACTGTTGGTTGTAAGTTCAAAACTGGTTGAATGGAGTGCACAGCAAGATGTAAGCTCAGTCAAAATAGACTTTAAGGTGGAGCGTGAACAGGGACCTGATCAGCACGTCAGTGGCTTCCCTAACCCATGGTGCAGTCACAAGAACATTAAAGCAACGGAGTGGGGCCTTCCAAAAAGGAAGTAAATGTTCATAGCAGTTCTCTTCTGGAAAAAACAATTCTCCCCCTTTGGGCCTCTTTCTTATGGGAGGTGTTTGGCATTTGACAGAACACGACAGGAGTTTTGGGCACAATCATGTGTGGACTGCCACCCAGGTAATGCTATTAACAGCCAGGTTAGCAAGTATATTGAATTTCTTTCTCTTTGTTTGTTTGGCTTGGTTTTCTGTTTTTGCTGTTGTTTTACTTTGGTTTCGTTTTTGTTCCTTTGTGCATTTTGTTTTCTTCCCTGAGTAAACAGATTCCAGTTCCCCCTCTGGTGAAGTCAGAGCTTCATGATACATCTCTGTCTCCCCCAGATGCACCCTGGAAATCTCTGATATATGAAATTAAGTTTTCTATTTGCCATAGTGAAGAGAGAATGTGTACTCCGACCTCTAATTTAATTCTGCCACCTCTTTCTGATCGTCTCTTTCTGAATTGTGTCTATTCAGAGCCTTGCTCAGCCAGCCAAGTTAAATCTCGTCTGCCTGACTGTGACCAGTTTGGCAGGATGAAAGTGAAGTCAAGATCGCCTCCCACAGTCTTGTGAGATGAAATTTACAGTAACACAGCCAAACATCTTCCAGAGGCAAAGCAGAAAGCCCAGGATTCAGAAATCATTAACGAGTGATCACAAATGATCATGTTCTTCCATGCAGTAATCCATCAAAAGAATGACAAATAACAGAAATAGCACTTCCCTGCATTTGTCAGCTTTTCATCTCTTCACACATGCACACACTTGATGGCTTTTTACTCAAAATGAATGCATAGAGCTGCTGTCCTGCTGACTCCCTTGTCCTTACCAAACACCTATAATGGCTTGTAATGAGATTTTCATGCACCGTATTTTAGTAAGTTCCCATTGGCTAAGGTGGTTTTTAAACTTCTTCAGGTTCAGAAATTTCATTTTTTTTGGAGTCCCTTCTTCTGTTTGTGTTCGGCAACATTTAGCAATCGGCAGCAAAATAGTTTTTTCACCAGTGACCACCAGCAGTATCGCTTCATCTCCCAAAAGAAATGAGACTGTGGCAGTGCTTCCCAGCACAGACCAGCAGTGCAATTGTCCCTATTATTTCAACCTTCAGTCTCACTAGCTAAATAAATCACTTTTGTCTTTGAGCAATACATTCAGTTCTTCGACTCTACTGAGCTCACAAGGAATTGGCAGTCCTCTCATGGGCACTCCCCAGGGTTCACTAATCATGTCACATGTTTTTTGAAGGACAGAGATCAATCTAGAGTCACCACCACACAGCTGGCAATTCCTCTCAGAGCCAAATTTGCCCCTAGGCACCTTCAGACACCTTCTTCATACGTAAAATAAGCATTTAGAGCTACCAAACCATGGCAAAGCAAAAGAAAAGCGGAGGCAGCGTAACTACAGCTGCCTCCACTCCATCAAGAAGAGAATTTGATGCATTATGAGAAAAGGAATGATGGGATCAGAGGCGTGTTTCTGTCCTATGCTTCTGACAATTTGTCAGGAGTCTGGGAATCCAGGGAAAAGATCAAGGGATGGGTGACATTTTTCATTATATTTATTCCAAATATACCCTTTCATTCACAGTCAGGACCTGCTCTCAGCATCTGCTAAGACTTTGAAAAATAGTATTTTAGTTTGTCAGTCTCTAAGCTGGCAGGCAGCGACTGATGCTCCACAATCACCTCAACTACATCTGCTTCAGTGCCCTCATCATGTCCACTTAATGGAGCTTTTACGACACGCCCAACAAAGCATTTCCTACTTACCTCAGTACTAACTGCTTCATCTGAGGGGTTGATGAGGACTACGGTCTCCAAGACATCACTTCTGTGGTGAAGAATCTTCTGACCTGCAAGTGCAGAGAGGAAAAAAGAAAAACTAAATTCAACCATCACCAGGTAAAAACCAGGACTTTCCATGAGTTTGCTGCCTCATGTGTGATATTTCTGTGTGGCAGCCCTCTGGCCAAAGGGGTACCCACAACTCACCTTGGCCTCACAGAGCTGGTGCACGTGATGGAGTAACTAACCATCATCAGCTGAGCATCCGGCCCTGACAAACCAAGAGAAAACTAGAACCCACGCTGCCAAAACACTCCCTTCAGCCTTCCCTGGTATTAACACTGGGACACTGCAAAAAGTTCCCCATGGGGGTGGTTAGGCACTTGCCATGCTGCCCTACTTTATCTCACTCCTGCTTACAAAAGCCGTAGCAAGCAATGTCAAGCAACAAGTGTGACAGGGCATACAAACAACATCTAGATCCTGAATTAGTAAAGTCTGGGCAAGTTTGGAGCAGCCTCGTTACTGGCTTTCATACTTAGTCTGTCTCTGTATTTAATAGTGATATCCATCTGAGTGGGAGTGAATGCCAGAAAAACAAAACAGGACTGTTGATTTTTTTTTTTTCCCCCCTTATGTTAATTGGCAAGTTCTTATCAGGGTCTCTTTCTGTGAGAACAGCAGCGAGATTAATTGTCGTTCAGAAACCCAGACTGGTAATTAGTCTAAAAAACCAGAAGAGCTGTCCCTTCTGAGCAAACTTCTTGGCGCAATATTAATCAATTAAAATAATTAATTAGGCTTAAAAGGGAGTACGGGACACAGACCTATTTGCCAACTCAGAAAAACCTCCCCTGTAAAGAGACATAAATTAACAAGGCTGAGGACAGTCAGGCTGAAAGGAGCTCCACATGCCTGAGAGCATCGTGTGAGAGGAAGGGCGGCCAGCCATTCCCACAGTGTCCCTGGCTGGGGCAGGCTCGGTGCTGCCCGACCTGCCCTGATGCCTTAAGTTTTATCTTTCATGTGTTTCAGATTCTGTGCTGCCCAGGGGTGCAGTTCTGAGCCTTATATTAAGTGCTGGCGAGCTCCCTTCACAGCGCAGGAACACAAAACAAATCCTTTTCCTGCTGAAGACCAAGGACAACGTTCAGGCCCAAAAGCACAAACAATGGTGGGATGAAAGGAGGAACAAGAAGGACGAGACCTCACAACCTGAAGCTGTAACTGGACAATTAAACCCCAATATGCAAATGGACCAAAACTTATAAAAATGTAAGACCTCGTGACCGTTTGTCCATTTTGTGACCAATTTATTCCACCTTGGTTGTAACCCTGATCCGGCCCTGCCCTGCCTACGGTGTACCCTAGAGACCTTTCAATAAATACGTGCTTTATTCTCTAGCTCTGTCCAGTCTCTGTTTCAGATCAGCCTTCCTACGGCATCAGCCCCAGCGATGTCCTCTTCCTTCCTCTCTGACCTGCCTGCACCAGTCCCGCATTCCTGCTCCTCCTCCTCACCCCCTGGACTCCCACCGTGCTGCCTCCGCTGCTGTTGCTCTGGGGAATCTCCACATTTATAAGCATGTGAGCTTACAACCAAATGATGGAAAGCGATGGAGAAGGAAAATAGTGTTCTCAAGTAAAATGTGAGATGGGGTTGTAGTCTATTCTTTTGTGCATGACAGTGCCTAGAAACTTAGGGATAATATCTACTTCGTTTGAAGAAACCTGGTTTTCTTAATATGTGTTCTTTCTGCTATACTTTCTTCAAAGAAGGATACAGATTATATATCATGAAAGGGGAAGAAAGCAGGCCTCACTTCCTCTGCAACATCCACTTCTGATACTACCCCTTGCAATTCCATTTCTTTTTAAAATTTTGCTTCCTTGCCTACCAGAAATGCACATATAAAGCTAGAGTCAATTAAAAAAAAATCCAGATGGCTCTGTTACCGCAGACTCCTTCAGAAGATGTTCTGTGCTCTGATATTCTAGCTGTTTGTCAGATTTCCCTTAAATGAAGAGTTTAGGAGGGGTTTATTGAATCTTATCATTAAGGAAATGAAAGGAATGAATGAAAAGTGTCCGCCCTTTAGTGGACACTGAAACTTCTTGCTTAGTAGCTGGTGACTGTGTCTGGCTCTCAGCGTAGCAGGTTAAAAGATGTTTATTAGCTCAAGAGCTGAGGAGCAGGGAGGCTCAGAGCTCCGAGCTGAGCGGCTGAAAGGCTGACACAGAGCGTGGTGCCCCACGTTGGGCGCCAGAGGGGATGTTACAAGTCAGGCGAGGAGTGGGAGGACTGACGCAAAACACCTTATCATACAGACAACACAAAAGGGACACAGAATTGGGGATACAGTGAAATGAACCATAACATAAACTTCTTATAAAGACCTAATAAAACAGTTCTGCACCACCACAGGTGACACTGACATACTTTGCTTCGGGCTAGACTAAGCCTTACCACGTACACACACGGTGGCCACCCAGAGATGCACGTGTGACTGCCTCCCTCTCCAACACCCCGGCATAAACGTGTTAGTGATTACCACACAGGGTGGGGACCCAGCACTGGCAGGGGTGAGTCACTGTGAGGGCTCCCATCCCATGGAACACCTGGGATGTTTGCAGATACTCACTGATGTCAGTAACGCGGTCCCAGCGTCACCGCTTGAGAAACGGGAAAGACTTCGGGAAAAAAAAAACCTATTTGCAATTTTTTAAGAGAAACGTGGGCTTGCTGCCCAGATTGGTATCCTGAGAAGCTCAGCTGGAACGAAGGAAAGTCTCCCATGGGAACAGTTTTATCAGACAGAAATTAACTACCACAGTGTGGGAGCAGAAAGCAGCAACAGCACCTCATAAACTGGCAAGAGACTGTGACTTACTGAATTACAGATGGGAGTGGGAGAACCTGAGACTTGTGTGCATCTGGGGCTGCTTTACTGGATTTCTGCAGCCTCTCTCTACACGTGACAGATCATTTCTGTGATTTGACAGAGGAAGAAAGGAAGAAATTTCCACACTGCATGGAAGTGGTTGGGTAGATAGATTTTACCTGCTTATAATTCCTAGGAAGCAAGTCAAAGCCCTTTCTAAGGGCTTTAATATATAAATATTATTTGTGTTTGGAAGAAATCCAAGTATGTGGTCATCTTTTTCTTCAAATTAAAAACTGATATGAACAGAGAGTCTGGCAGCTGTTTGATTCAGAACAAGAACAGAGAGAAACAGTATGTGAAAATTGCTTAAAATTGCACTCATCAACCCAGTTTCTATGGCCATAGGATCCTAATGCCCCCCTACTCATCCAAATATCAACAACATTTATTGTGTGATTGTTGAGATGGGGATGGTGTTAGTCACACTTCCTAGAAAAGTGTCAGAACAGTTTTCTTAACTTACACAATCGATTTTTCAGGCCAACCAAGCAGCATGAACATGAGGGACCCTTTTAACAGTGACTATACGTTAAATTTCGTGCAAACACAAAATGCAAATGAATGGCAAGGGAAAGAATCAAGTCCTCATTCAAGTTTTGTTTAACCAAGCATCACCATTGACACACTTTTTCCTGGGCATGCCTGTGCAACTCAGCCCACAGGTGTGCCTGCTGTAACAGGCTACTCAATAGAGGGGTTTCCACCAGCTTCTCCTGTCATTCCAGGTAGACACCAACATTCACCTGCTCCCTTTTAACACAGTTCCTACACAAAGGGAACGCAGAGGAAGCAGGGAAATCCTTCCTGTGGTCGCTCTTGGCAGAAAGGGTGAGAGGAGTATTCTCCCTGGAAGTATGCCTTCTCTCTGAAAATGCTAAACTGTCTGACACCTGACCTGGTATTTCACACTCATTCCGCTGGCAACTTGAAACACATCTCTCATTTTTCATCGCAAAGTACTTCAAAGTCTCATTTCACTGCCAGGAGACGTGGCGGGGCCGTCTTGCGTCAGCCACCGTGCTGGGTGGTATTTACAGATGGCACAGCGTGCAAGCCTGGCTAATGAAACTTCCCACACACCATGAATATGCAACGACCTCCTGCAGCTAGAAACCCTCAGCGCTCTGCACTTGTAAGCAGCTGCAACACCCAGGTCCCCCCAGCTGGTCTTGTGGAGGAATTTCCAGACACTGAGGGGAGAAATCCTTCAGAATGAACCATAAATCATCCATCCCTAAAGTTCCAAGGGATGCTTAGACTCTTGAAAGACAGTATTGGAGCGTGCCAACCACTGTGCTGGGAAGCAAAAACTGGTGTTCAAGAATCATCTCAACTACAATCTGTTTCAGATTTACCATGTCTGATGGAGGTTACTGGGAGGTTATCATATCCCTTGCACATGATACATTGAAAGCAATAAATTCCTTTGGAAAAAAAGAGCTTTTTGCATAGCCAACAGTAATCTAATAACTCATGCATTTTAAGCAACCTCAAACTGCACACTATTTCATCTGCTATTTCTAGTGTGGACTTTAAATTTTTCCTCTTGAACCAGATGCGTTAACTTCAGAGTCTTTGTGTTTGTTCTATATTATCAACAGATCTGACGGTTGCTACGTTTTGTACTAACTGAATAAATCTATTTTCCCTTGTTTTGAATACAAATATCAATGGGTATAAATTGTCAAATAATACTGTAATTGTGACCAGCCTCAAATATCCTGTCTGCCTGGCGGTACTGCATTGCAACAACCATTTCAGACCATAGAGAAAGGAACAAGATCCTCTTTTATAGCAGAATAACAATTATCTGAAGAAATCTTGCATAAATGGTATGGAGCACTCCATCCTCTTCCCCTTCTCTGTTGAGAAAGGGGTACCAAAGCTTCCTGCTGAAGTAAACTGAAAGCTGGAGAAATAGGTAAGTGTCTAGCACTGAGCAAGGTAGTGATTTTACAGAGCCACCAAAGCAAATTCTGATGTTGTAAAACTCCAGAGTTCTGAAACTGCAAGTAAGAAGAAAATGATACGCAGACCTGATGGAGAAGTGTCTAATATCCAGGCACTGGTTTACAAGAACAGGACTTCAGAAAGCTCCTTCCAGGAAAGGTCTGAAAGCCCTGCAGGTGATGCCAGGGACAGGACTGTTACATTCAGCCTTGTAACTAGCTGACACAATGGGGTGTGCATAACACAGGCATAACTTCATTTATGCCAAAGAAGACGGAGTCACTGCCTCCGGGGCTCAATTCAGCCCAATGGCTTCTTAAATTTAGGCTGTCTGCAAGGAAGGTATAATCATTTTTTCTCCAGCAATAACTGCTATATATGTACACATATCAGAATATTTTATGCATTTCTAGGTGAAAATAAAATCCTGCTAGGATACTGAGCTAATGAGACAGCTGTGGACAAACCTAATAATGAGTTAACATTGCTGAGCCCTCTGATGGAGACAAAGATTTGGAAGAATGACACTAACTGCAAACTGTGACTATTTTCCTTGCCGTCATTTAAACCTCTTTGCTCTGGACATGATGTTAGATTCAGATTTATATCTAATGTTACATGCTTTTTATAGGGAATTACTTATGTGTTATCTCTGCAAAGTTAGGTTAATCTTTCTGGCACCTGATCAGCTGGAATACTGAACTGTGTTGTGCCTCTCCAGAAAGCATAAATCTCTAGTTTATTTCCTCCCTCTCCCTGCATAAATGGAACTGATATTTGAGTTTCATTTGGTTCAGCTGCAGCCTGGTGATAGTTAAACATTTTTCCTACCCATATATGACTTTGAACAATTTATTAACTACAAGTCCTCAGAGGCAATGTCCTGCATCCTCCTGTACTGTATTTTTTTCATTTTTAAGCTCACATTTATTCAATGAGGTAAAAGCCCATTGCATACAATTTCATTTTTGTTTTTGGTTAAGTCCTTATCTGTCAGATCTCATTTGGGTTTATACCTCCAGATGATAACAGAGCCCTGAAAGTGCGAGGCAAGACAGCAGATGATCATGCAGTCTCAACAGAGATTGCAAGGTTCAGCCTGCAGTTACTGTACACAAACCCAGCTCACCAATCCTTGCTCAGGACTCTTAGACAGCACTGAGAGTATGCAAGTCGACCTGTTTGCACTAATTTTCATAGCTGGATTCATATTTTCTGCCTCAAGCTGTAATCTCGAATACTTCCAGACTGAAGAACAGAGCTGTGCTAGGAGCTGTTGGAAGAACTCTCAGTGACTGCAGGGACCTCACTGCTCTGCAACCACTCACCCTGAAATATCCTTCAGGTTAATTCAAGACATTACATCACCTTTTTCACACGCTGTTGATCAACTAATCAGACTAATTGTATCATCTTTTCACACTAAATATTGATTCCTTGCATGCTTGCCAACTTTGTGTGACATC
Source organism: Hirundo rustica (assembly GCF_015227805.2). Taxonomy (NCBI): domain Eukaryota; kingdom Metazoa; phylum Chordata; class Aves; order Passeriformes; family Hirundinidae; genus Hirundo; species Hirundo rustica. The sequence continues at coordinate 4,102,623 of NC_053488.1, read as the reverse complement.
TAATCTGCTGTCAAAATACAGCCATTTATCAAGTAGAAGCAAACTGCTGCCCTTTCACTCCCATCTGCTGGTGTTGGGCAAATTAGTACTCTCAACTCTCATTTCTCACCCTCAGAAAATGGTATTTCTCACTTGATTCTTGATAATTTACAGTTTCAGGATGCTATGAAGGACTCCTAAAGCATTAGAAATCCAAGTCCACCCTGAAAAATAAAGCTGAAGCAAATCAGTCTAAAGTAAAATAACAAGAAAAGCTTACATATTATAATTTTAATGCCTACTAAAATAGATTAATCTCCCAAAAGTGGGAATATGCTACAAAAACTGAACCAAGTAGCCTAGGGATTTCACTACTGATTTCACCGAGTCTCTGGACAGAAGTGAAATTTAAAACCAATACTTCTGAAGACCTCAATAAAGTAAGAGTTAAAAAAAAAAAACCCAAAACAAAACAACAAAAAAACCCCCCACCCCAAAACCCCCCACTTGATGTTTATAGGCGGAACTTGCAACAGTAGTGAAACCCAATGCTCACAATAAATGGGATTACCCTTGACTTTGCCTAAGAAAAAATATATTCAATAGTCAGTTAACAGCATCAATTTGTTCAATGACTTCAGCTGCAAGTTATTGCTAAGGAGCTCTAAAATTCACTACCAGTGGGAAATTCACGCTCATTGTGAAATGAGTGACAGCCTTTGATTGTTGGAGTACTTTTTGGATGAGGAAATGAAACATTCCTGATCTATCCCATGACAACCAATTATTCCCAATATATAAGATTTCATCTTTCTGGGGAAACTGTACAGTATTCCAACCAGTTGTAGAGACAACAGATCCCTGGCTGTAGTATTTGCTTCCCTATGTGAGGCTTGCATGGCTGTCTCTGAATTCTGTAATTTCTGCTCTTCCACTGACCTGGGTCATTTACAATTCACATAACAAGCAAAGCTCAAACCCCAGAAGCCTTGTACACCAGTATTTAGCAGCTCTGTGGTTTCAGCAAGAGGATGGCAAGCACAGGACATAAATCTGAACTGGAACAGCTGGAATTATACTTTCCAAAAGGAGCATGCAGCTTTATGATTCTACTCCGAGAAATTATCTTCTGTGACTACAGAAAGAGGTAAAAAAGGAGTGTTTTGAGAACAGAGTAGTTTTACATCAGGGCAGAGAGAGAAGAAAGAGTGATGGGTGTTTATTAGAGGGCTATGCAATGCTCCTAGTCATGAGAACTGCCTTAACCAACGTCATGGCTGTAGTCAGTGTAGCTTTGAGAAGACAGCTCTTTCCAGCTCAAGCGTCTGACATGGGCTTTCACCAACAATCCACTTACCTGAAGCCACTATCCCCCTCACGAATCATCACTCTTCCAACCTTGAAACACACAGTTGCAGAGATGCTAGAGGACTGCCCAATTCATAAACCGGTTTGCCCTTTGGTTCTTTCTATATGAATTATATAGCATTTTCCATTATTTACAAGGCAACATATAGCACTTATTAATGCTCCAGATAACTAAAATTTAAGATCTTCCTCCAAAACATTCAGAGCTTCAGAGTGGCTTTCTGAAATAGGTATCTTAATTGTGCTGTAGAATATTTCCACATACTGGTTTTGCAGATATAACTCTATAGATACTCTGCTCTCTAAACAACCACTTCTACGATTTATTTTATCTTTAGAACAGATCTGATAAGTGTGACAGAATTTTAATCCCATAAAACACATATAGGGAAACAATTTCCAAGGTCATATAGAAACAGAAACATGAACCTTTAGAAGCCAACTAGAGTGTTGTAGCTAGAAAATCCTTTTGCTTCTGCAAGTACATCGCAATTTTATGTTTTAGAGAGTTCTGAATACTTATAAAGCTAAGCTATGCATAATAGATTTTTTTTAATGAACCCATTAGCTACTTCCCAGAGCTGAAATTTTTCATTAACTACTTCCCTGACTGCTAAGATACCGATATTATTTAACACTAACAATCCTATCACTGCACCCCTTGAAACCCTACCTTCAAACAGCAACAGAAAACAACATCCAGTGAAACCCTGTGAGGAATTTGTCCTGGACCACCCAGGCAAAAGCCAAGCAATTTCACCTTTTCCTCTCACAGATTCTGCATGTCACAATATTGAGGCAGGCGGGCAGGTAAACGCGAGGTTCTCTGTAAGCATTTGTCTTGAGTTATATATCTCTAGATTACAGAAGTAATAATCTTAAGAAGCTCTTAAGAGCAAGACAGTAAATTAACGGCATATATACCACGGTCAAACCTGTATTTTTAGGCTTTTTTCATTGTCTCTCATTAATCTCCCTCCGGCCCTTAAATCTTAATTACACAGAAAACAGCATTGCTCTAGGATGCAAAACTGCAGAACCGGTCCTAGAGGTGGAGATTTATTTTTCAGCAGCACAGCACAGTGCCCTAGCACTGCACAGAAACTGGCAGCCAGCACACACTGCGATGGGAGACTGCAGTAATGCAGAGCTGACTCGTGACTCCTGAAGGTCAGTCAAAGTCCTCTACTGAAAACTGCATTTGGGAGGGCTACTAACCAGGGAGGGGAGGAGACCTGCACAACATCAGACATCTTTCACAACCCTCTCTGTCTAGAAAGAAAAGAAAATTTCTTCTTTTGCTTCTGGAAAACATCTTTGACCCAGGAATTAAAATAATCCTGAGCAGAGCAGACTATTTCCCAGGGTAATTTATTTAAAATAGTTCCTGCAATGTGTTATTTTAACTTTGGTCAGTTATTCAGAAAAGGTATCTCTCTTATCTCCACTGTCAGATAGCCGAATAAAATCTTATTTGGGAAAAATGCTACTTCTTTCTCAACATCCCTATCTCATACTTCATGGTTTATTGAACACATCATATTTCATAATTCACAGGACTGGTCAGAAGCTTATGTGGTCTTTTGTTATGCCAAGTGACCAGAATATTCACATTACAGACAAAACTGTTTACTGAGCTGTTAAAAAAGCTAAGCAGATTTTTGCACCAAACATGCTTGGCACTTTTCCCCAGGCTGCTTTTTATGGGAAAAAAACCAAACCCAACCAACCAAACGATCAGATTTATTTTAACTACTTCTTAAAAAAAAAGTACAGTTGTGCCAATCTCCATCAGCATCTACCTCGAATCCAAGTGTACTCCATAGGAATACTGCAACTGAGGTCAATGTGGAATGGAAAAGATTATAAAGATCTGGTTTTGAAATAAAGATAGGAAACACCAGCAATTATGGTTCTCCCTAGTGGTATTTAACCAAGTAACCAAGACCCTTCCTGTATTTCAAAAGAATGCCCAACAACCTCAGTTAAATTTATTTTATTTCCTTTCAAATGCTGCTATTGCTAAAACCTCTTTCTTTTTTCTTTTCTTTTTTTTTTTCTTTTTTTTTTTTTTTTAACATCCTTTTACTTGGCCTCTCTGTGCTGCAGTGCCTGGCTGTGCTGTTCAGCCCACAGCATCCTGACTGCCAGGGGAGGGAAGTTTTTTCCTTCCCTCTGCAGCATACTCTGCAGATGCTTCCTTGCCCTTCACCGCAACTCCCACTTTTATAAGGAAAATGGAGCACAGCAGCATCAGGGAAACGATGACGTAAATTTAAAATGCGTTGCAAAGGGATAAATACTGAAATGAGTATTTCAGAAAAAAATTTATTTCAGAAGTTTGCCTTTCCTCTTCCCAGACACCTCTACCCCTGAATACATTTTTGGTCTTTCATATCTCCTTAGGGAGAAGTATCTGAATTTTGATCACTTCAGAAGGTTTCTGTTAATGTCTCTAAATTGCTGCAGCCTTCTTACTAATGGGTTTTCATCGCTATGGCAGCTGAAGCCAAACCCAAAGCTCCAATTAAAATCCTCTGGAGGATATTTCTGGTCTTGGTATCATTACCTTACATGCAATTAAGTTTTAAGTTCATCTGCCATTCCTGTTGAAAATCTGACAAGTCAATACAACCTATAAGGGCTTCACACATAGGGAATCCATTCTTTCCCTAGAGCACGTTTTCTTTGCCATGTGTTTATTAAAATGTCTCAGTTTAGATACAATTTTTATTCTTCCTCCTAGTCCAAATCAGAGAGGATTTCCTCATCTTGGCAGCCCATGAATAATGAATGACAAGTGCTGTTTGCAAGCACTAAGGCTGTTCCAGGAGCCTTGCACTGCAGATGAGACACTTTACTTCGCAGTATTTTAGAATTACTTATGTTTGAACCTTCCTGTGGTCTGGGAATCAGTGTATTTTCTCAAGAAAAAAACCCACAGTTAATAATCCACCCTTGATCCCCGTACTGTAAGGTTTATTTTGTACCAGAAAACCCCTATGTTGCTTGTCAAAATATCTCCTAAACATAATTTACCTAGTGATGCTCTTTGAAGAACTGTGAAGTTCTTCTTTCTCAAGTAATCTCACAGCTTTATTGCTATTCCCCGAATAAACCACAGAATCATCAAACCTGTATTACAGCACAAAAGTTGTATTGTTTTTAATACTTGGGATTGCTTTTGTGCATTTTGGGAAACCGGGATTCTACTGAATGCAGCATTACTGTCAACTAATTCACCAGCTGCGGAATATCCCTGAGTCTCTGCAGCCAATACAAAATACAAGATGCTCTGTTTGTAAGCCTTTAATGAGAGCTGGGTATCAGCTTTTCCCCTGGCAACTGCCCAGCTTCATGGCTCTATAGCAAAACATGCCCAAAGCTTATATTCTGCTTTACATGCAAACAGTGCTGCTAATCAATTCCTGGATTAAATTCATTGTCTCTTTCTAGCTGCAACCTCCTTCCTGGTCTGAAAGAGCAGAGCAACTGTTCCACCCCAAGGCAGAGACAAGAGAGAGCCTCTTAAAAGCCTCAAAACAGCTTCCCCCACTGACTCTTTACTGGATGTGTGTAATTCTTCACCGTGATGGTTTCAGACAAACTGCAAATGTAATATGAAATCGATTGCCGCTGTGTGCAGTGCAGGCAAATGCTATTAATTAATGCTAGATTTTACGGAGAAGACAATGAGAAGGCACACCTGTTTCAGCACAAAGGGAACGTTCTTCTGGGTTTCATTTCTGGAGATAAAACAAGCCATAAAGTAGTCCCTCCAGTCTTTGGCCTTTAATTTTGGGATGATGTGCGTAAGTACAACCAATATTATAAAGCAGCAAAAGACAATACTATCCCCTAATTAGATAATTAAAAACAGGGAGAGGGGAAAAAAGCCAGCACATATCTCCAGGAAATACAAACCCATATTCAAATATTAGGTCGCAAATACAATGTCTTTCAATACCTAACCTCTAAAATTTCACAAGCCAATTACCCTTATCAGTGGTTGAAACCGTAACAACAAAAAGCAATGCATAAACTAGAAACAGTGATTCAAGAAAAAAATACCACCAACAGAGGCCAGAGGGCTTGGTAAGCAGAAATCAATGAACCAGCAAGTGTGACAACAAAAACGGGCCCTCTAAATGACAAAGTGATTCCAGAGGCCAGTCAAGCATCAGTTTGGATGATTTTATTTCTTTTCTGGACCTGTATCCCCTCCCTAAACCAACTTCTCTACAGAAGGATGAGTGAGGAACTGGTCTAGTTCTGAAAACACCTATTTTAATCTTCAAATGTGTAACTTGTTAAATCTTCTTAAGAAGAAGCAGATGCCCCCAGAAATTGTTCAGGCAGCCTCTGAGCTGAGGAGGAGATGACCACTCCTGCAGCAATGGGAGGATCCTTTTTTGCTTAAAAAGCCACACCTTTTAGAGAACTCACACCTGCTGCAACACTTAATGCAAGAACTGCTGTGGAGAAATGTGTCCTCTCTAACCAGATAAAGATCCACCAAACTTCCAGAGAGCCCACAAAAATGCTCAGCACATATCAAAACTTGTTACATTAAAACGAAAGAAAGCAAAATCTAACCCTGTCACAGAAATAATTTAATTAAACATTTAATTAAATATGAGCTCTGCCCTTAGGTTCTATCTCTTGCAGCTTAGTCTTCTCACCTTTTACTAAATCCTGTTATTTTGGAACCCCTAGTCACCCTTTATGCCTCCAAAACACATATGTCTGAAAATATTTATTCCCCAGTAGGAATAGTCATACAATTTTGGCCTGGTCCTTTGTGAAACTCTTGGAAACATCTAGCATACTATGATTGCTTAGACTTCCAAGTTTTGTTCTCCCCTTTTTGTGCATGCTTAACTCCTCTTAATGCAGATGAGAATTACGTGCATTCAATAATGGAAGATTAAACTCTTTCACTAAGGGATGTTATCAGCCCTGTGCTGCTTCAGTTAAAAAAAAAAACAAAAAAAACAAAAAAAAAACAAACAAAAAAAACCCAACCAAAAAACAAAAACAACTCAAGGATATTGCAAATACTATGGGGAGTTAATCTCATTACACACTACTAATAGCATTTGTGGCAGTGTTTGCTCCTTAGATCAACCACAGGTGACCACCTGGTGCCTGGTAACTAGAAAGCTGCTCCCACAACACATGCACTGACCAGGCTTTTCCTGGGAGACTGATCTGAGAGCTGCTATAGCTCTAGTCTCCTGACACTTTCTCTCCCACTGAGAAGACCATGTGTTTTTATTTTCAGTCTGAATATTCTTACGTGAACGACAGAGCTTTGTGAGGGGAAAAAAAAGGAGGAAAAAAAAAAAAAAAGGTGTTTTTTTAAAGACTCTTGGGTTCAAATACAAAGGTTTTTACTTATGAACTAATATATTGTGATGCTTTCCAGGGCAAACTTCCCGTAGGCTTGTCTTCTTGAGTTACCAAATGATTACATGATCAGCTTCACCTTGTCCTTTCCAAAAGTAAAATTGCTGCAAGGCTGATTTTAAGTACTCTTCAGGAGAACCATCACTGAAAATAAAGACATCTGTAAAAGAGAAACTAGGATACTGAAAAACACATCATACATCTCTTTTATTGGTCAGCATTGTCTTGTCTGTAAATATTACAGAAGATAAGTATTAAATTCACAAAGGTATTTTTAACTAGGTTTTCTTAGTGTATACCAATTAAATCAGCAGGGTCATGCTGACTTAAAACAGCTAGTGACCTAGCACACAAATGAGTTTTACTGCAGATTTGAGCAGAAAGGACACAATCACTAAGCAACTGTTTTCAGGCATCAACTGAATAATTAAAGCTGGTTTCATCACACAGATGACACATCATGCTGTGAAAAAAAATTACCTCTGGCAACTCATGTTTCTGTATCTGAAACCTAGAAAACTTACAGTTAAAGCACAAAGAATGGTGATCGCCCACCTTTTAAACAAATTTCAATTTCTAATTACATCTGGCAATTGACACCAAGTAGCCTCCAGCAAAGGACTGCCAAGATGACACATCTCTAGCGTCAGAACTGAAATCTCTAAATGTGTTGGGAGAGTATTCTAATAGGGCTGATGTGCTGATACAGGCATACAGCAATGAGGACTGCAATTAAAATACAGTTCTTTCACTTGTGTTCTAAAAGATGTCTTGTATCCATAAACCACCTTGGGATTTCATAAGGACACTGACAATTTACTTAAGTGGTATGTCTTGAGCAATGCAGAGTGGATAGTGGAGATATAAAGGCTCTATTTACATCAGAGGATTTAGAATAATTTTTGACCCCTCTCCCCAGCAAGCTTCAGGCTTTGCCTTTGCCTCTGTGTACAGACTGGAAATGTGCTCCTGGAATTCTCACCTGTAGCCCCTGTAGCCCCAAAGGTCACACCCAAATGGCCATACCATTTCTGGAGACCTCTTCTTCAAAGTACGGGTTTTTATTCAGGTTTTGTGTTTTCCCCTAGCAGATACATAAAGTCACTGTCATTCAGCTTATGGCTCACACTCTGCCACAGGATGTGCTCCACATCCCACTCCTACAATCCTACCTAGGCTGGTGAAAACCTCACCCTACCCAGATAACCTGTACCTTCCTCATTTGCAAAAGAACTGGCACTGAAACAGCTGATTTTTGAACACCCAGAAAAAGCAAATCCCCAGTGATTGTAAAAAGAGCCATTGGTTACAGTGCCTGTCTCCAAATAAGCCTAGCCATGTGGCTAAATCCCATATGCTGCTACTCAGTTTTTAATAGGTCACTCGGCAAAATTTCATTCATTTTTTTATGAATGCTAAAGTTAAAACTGAATTTGACTGCTGACAGGCATGGGGTAGGAGATTGTATATTTCCCTAAAGAGGTTTATATATTCTCTGCACACAGATAATAAAGATAAAGTTAAAAAAAAAAAAAAAAAAAAAAAAAAAAAAAAAAAAAGTTTATACTTCCACTAGGACTGCAGTGCTGAAAACATTCAGTGCTTGTCCTAAAGCTGCTTGTGCGCACCCAGTCAGAAAGACAGAAGCAGAAGAAGACCCATTTACTCATCTGCATGTTATGGGGATTTTAGATACACATTCAGATCACCCTTGATGAGAGCAGGTACCACCCAGACAAGAGAGGGCTTTGGTACTCCAGGATAGTTCACATTGGGAATCCACAAGGAGGCTGCTCCCCAGTTTTGGGACCCATCCTCAGCAACAATCAGCAGATTTGCTGAGGTAAATTTACTTCCCTATCGCTTCCAGAAAAAACCTGGTGGGCCAGACTCATGCTTTCCAGTGCTTTAGGAAATCATTAACAAGGTAGGAATGAATCGGATTTAGATTGCAAATCAATGTCTCTGACCTCTTCCCTAGCATCCCTTAATTCACATTTCAAGGGTCTCAGCAAGATTGCTGGATTTTCAACAGGTCTTCTTTGGTCTCTTTTCTCCAAATAATGTGAAAGAGTGCCTGTGCTTTTGTTTTTAATTTAGGTGGCAATGAAAGATGGGGTAGAGTCCAATCAAATTCTAAGCAAAGATATTGTCTGGTACGAGTATTAGACCCTGACAATAATATTTGATTTGTTCATCAATAAAACCCCCAAAATTATATTTACAACTGAGGGAAAAGTTCTTCTTTTATATGCCAAAGATTAAAAAAAAAGTACGAAAGAAACAGGCATGCTTATTTGCAAACTCTCCTTGGACTGGTTGTTATAAAACAAAACCACATGTTCTTTAGTGTAGTTCTCATTGTTTATAGATTTAGTTTATTTGCTGTTTGTGAGTATTGGATCTTGACCTGCAACTTTACACAAATCCCTGCTGTTCACCAAGGTGAAAGCATGGAGACTTTTACTTTATGTCATCAAGACAAAGTGTGTTTGCTCATATTTCAAAGTATTTATAAAACATCACAAGCAACTCTCCTTTGAATTCTATTAATTGCTTTCATTTACTCAGGGATACTGAGAATTCAATTGGCATTGCCATATTTCATTTAATGCAAGAAACTCTCAGAAACACCTTACAATATTCAGCTGAGTCAGATGAGAGTTCTTAAAATATTAAGGGCTCATTTATATCTTCAGAGCCTATGTTGGTTTTCAAGTCACATGAATTGTATATCCACACCAAGTGCATGGCAAGGATATATTCACGAGCAAAAATTCAATTAGTAGGTCTGACCTTAAGTTCTAATTACAGTTCTCTTTTCCCTCGTCTGACTCCTGTGTATTAACATTCCAGTGTATTAACATACCTATGAGATAGTGCTTCACTCTCATTTTCTCTGAATGTTGATCTATGCCAACATTAATATGCTCACACTTTTCCTACCCGTTCCAAGTGTCTGGGTGCTGTCTACTCCACTATTATCAGACTTACTGTATGTGCCATTCTTCATCCATATGCATATTTACACTTTCTAGAGTGTCCTTCTTTCTCTTACTTTCATCTCCAAGGAAAACATTCATTGCTCATCTCACCATCGGATAGTATATTAAACAAGAGGTTCATTTACATTTAAATTATGGACTGCAGTACATCTCCACAGTTTGTGTGGCAGTAAATTCTAAACCCTTCTGAATCACAAAATATCTTAATTCTGGCTCTGAGCAACTTAATTCCAGTGTTTGAATCTTTCCTGTTCATAAACCCAAGAAGGGAACACCAGTCAGACAATCCATTGCTGGATATATGCAGATATATCCTGGTGGCTTGGAAGAAAATAGGAAAGCAGATCTCCTGGGAAGGTAGGAGACCTTTGTGAAGATGTCCCCCATAAAGCCAGTCTTACATTAGATGGGGAAAAAAAAAGAAAAAAAAAGAAAAAAAAAAAAAAAAGCTGCTTTTCTGGTAATAAAAGCTTTTAAATGGAATTAATTCTTTTACACCGTTTCAATTTGGAAGTTGGGGGGGTGGGCACAACAAAATAGAGGTTAAGACTTTACATGTTTGCTTGCATCTGAAAAATCCTGCACATAAAGAAAAATAAGACATTTTATCAAAATGTGAATTCTATCAAAAGGGCATCTTCAATTAAAATATGGTTTTTTGAGCAGTTTTGCAATCTCTATTTTCAGTAACAAAGGTCAAAACTGCGCTTTGGTTTCCTTCAAGTGTGCCTCCCAGCTCACTCCCTGGGCTCCTTGGGAGCACTTGTTTGCTTTATTCCTGACAAAACCCCTGAAGGCCACAAGGACAGGAGGCTAGTCCCGGTGTGCGCCACATTTACATTTGGAGTGAATGTCTCACAGCTGCAGCTGCTGCCCTATCGTTTCTGTCATCATTTGCATTTCAAAGAGGATCAATGGAAGCAATGGACTACAAAACAAACTGAAGTTTTGCAGAGAAAACTAATGCCTTTTTTTTTTTTTTTTTTTTTTTTATTCTGAATCAGCTGCTGGAATACTGAAAGACTGAAAACTTGGTAAGACTAAGTTTTCAGTCCCTAATAGAGAGTACCATATCAGGTGAGATCAACAGTACTTATCTGTCAAAAATTGTAATTTAAAAACTTCTACAGCTGGTGGTAACCTAGTTTTTAACAGGTAATCACCTATGTGATTAAAGCCTAGCTTAAATACTTTGAAATATGGTTCCAAAAATTGTGTCATAGAAAAGAAATTGAGGCTAAATAACTCTTTCCATTTTCTTCCTCCAATACCTTATGCTGCTCTGTGTTTCACATGCTGTAAAAGTCTGCATTTCCTGCCTGGAATTTTGATTTGTAGTTCCCAGACTAATAACTATCTCAGCCCTATTGCCATATCCTTTTGGTCATTTCTCACTTGCATTGATCCACAATTTGAAAACTTCCTCAGGAGGCTAGCGTCAGATACAACAGAGAAACAGCAGGCAGTTATAAGCCCAGTTATAAATCTGCAGGAAAATGGGAAAGGCAAGAAAGTCAGAGGGAACACCCCATAACAGTCTCAAGTGTCTAACATTTAATCCTGTTCATTCTCCCCTACTTCCAAGAAGCACTGTCATCCATGCCCTGCTGTAGCTCCAAATGATACATATCTTGTCTAAATACGAAAGAACATTTCTGACAAAAAGCCCTGAACCACAGCTATTCCCCCGTGAGCAGGGCAGTAAGGCAGCACTGGGATTTGAATTGGCCACACTGATGCTGTGGCTATGACATCAGGGCTCTAAAGCTGATGGCTGGGACACTAATTGCAAGAGTACCCTGTTTCCTAATGGACCTCTGGGTTCCTCAGCACACCCTTAGTACAAAATAGTTCAGCATTAGTCCTTCCCCTGACTGCTTCCCTTTTTCTCCCCTCTACAGAGCTGACACAGTGCTAGATAAATAATCTTTGCAGAAAGGGGCAGCACCAAGGTTACTGCTTCACCTTACAGTCCTTGGTAGCAAAAGTTCAAAGGATCTCTAGATCCTCATCTCCTTATAGATCTCTTACAAGGATGTCTGGATGCACTTGGAACTGTGTCTTGGACTCAACGAGACACAAAATCAAGGTTCTGTCCACAGAGCATCTCTTGACATCTTGCAGAATAGTCTGTGTGTCACAAATTAATTCCTACCCAGAAGCAACTTTTTTCTGCCTACTTAGAATCTCCCTGGCTAATTTATTTGCAAGTTTTTTGGTACATTTTCTGGGTGCTGTGAAAAAAAGTCGTCAAACAGCTTCACTTCAAGCAAGGCAATGTCTGTTCACTGCTTACATTTCTGTTTGAAAAGTTGTTTAATGAGCTTTTAGGAAATAATTGCATTTTATAACTTGCTATGCAACCGGATCATCGTTCCAGTTACAGCTATTGTACATGATTTGCAATAAAAATAACAGAAGAACTACAGGAGAGAAGATGATAGGACCACAGAAGAATGTACGATTATTGAATCATAGAATGGTTTGGGTTGAAAGAACCTTAGAGATCACTTCTTCCCAATCCCTCTGCCATGGGCAGGGACACCTTTTACTAGATCAGGTGCTCAGGGCTCCATCCAGTCTGGCCTCGAATATCTCCAATGATGGGGCACCCACAACTTCTCTGGGCAACCTGTTCCACTCTCACAGCAAAGAACTTCCTGCCAATATTTAATCTAAACCTACTCTCTCTTAATTCGAATCCATTCCCCACCGTCATATGCTCACAAGGGAGGTTTTCTATCCCTCTGCTCATCTTGATGACCACCCCTGGACTTGCTTCCAAAAGGCTGTTCAAACAAAAATTGCCCAGAAATGCCCTTCTTGTACCAAGGATGTCAGAGCTGGGTGCAGCACTCCACGTGAGTTCTCACCAGAGTGGAGCAGAGGGGCAGAATCTCCTCTTTCAATATTTATACAGGAACAATTTGATGGTGCACATTTCTCATGCACCATCTATCACACACCACAAACCAAAGAAACATCCTAAATTGCAGAATAAAGGCAGATCCAACTGGCCCTCAGACAACAGACATTTCCTGAACAGCCAGTTCACTGGCTTCAGTGAACTGCACAAACTCACAGGATTAATTAAAAACAACAGTCTAGAAAATGTATCTTACAAGATAAAAACACAAGATTTTTCACACTGCCAAAACTATTTTAACTTGCTCATTAGCAAGGCCCAAGAAACTTAATGTTGACAGATTTTAAATGAATTAATATATTCACTGTGCACTACAATGTGAATTTTCTTTTGACTTCAAGAATTGATTGACTGGTTGATTTGGTTCTTGATCCAATATTGTGAATTCAGACACTAATTATTCATCCTCTCTCATATACCTCCATATCCCATTGCAAATCACATGGAAATTGCTCCTATGGCACAGATTCATCTCATGTAAATTGGCACAGCAACAGCAGGTTCACATCCTATGTATAGCCTGGACTTAAGCAAGAGGCCCAAAAAATTCTGCTTGAGAATGTCTTTAGTAACTAAACAGCCCCTGTGGACTGAGTTCTACAACCTGTGAGTACAGTGCTGGTCCCAGCACAAACTCTCTGATTATACCACCAGGTGGATTAAGAGCTGTTGCAAACAGTGGAAAGAAGAAACAGTATTTTCAGCAGAATGCTTAAACTCCAGTTAAATTAAAGGCCTAGGTCTAATTCTGCTAATTTAGGTCCAGGCACCTGCTGACGTGTATGTCCTTTTTAACCATCTCACACAAGCTCTTCTCAACCAAATCAGACTAAGAAGACAAACTGGAAGACAGAGGGAAAGTTTAAAAAACTGCACATTTAAAATAGCTATATTTCTGTAAGGAAAAAAAAGGCCTGAACATGAAAATACAAGCAAGTGTTTACTTGCATCTTTGAATGATAGGATCCAGCCAAATTTCTGACCGTGGAACGTCACCTGAGTAAGAAGTTCAGAAGTAGACCAAACCATGTAGTAGTAGAATTTTAATAAAGTTATAATTTTTATAATACTGAAGTTATTATAAAAATTTCAGAAGACAATCTCTTGATTCCATACCTATTCATTCCATGCATTAGCTTTTTACTGTGCCTTAGGTTAATGTTGAAAATGCATTTTGAGGAAAAACGTTTGCGAAGGTGCTAATTATTTTAAAACACTACCTCTAAATTCTCACAGCTTATTCCTCTAAGTGTACATGCAAGCCAGAACCCAGATTTGCACCCTTTTTTGGTCCACAAACACTACCCTCTAGTTCGTGCTCTCTTCTTCTGTTGAAGACAGATCCAATCATATCAGATACTTATCCAGTGACAACTTAAGGACAAGTGAAAGATGAAAAGGAAAGTTATTTCACTTCCCTCTCTTACCTCCTAGCACGTCTGATTTTATTCATGCCTGTCTTTTGTGATCTCCTTTGGTACCGCACAGAGCTTATCAACTGACACAAAAATAAATGCCTAACAAATATTTTACAAGACCAGACAAAAGGGATTTGCTAAATATAAAGAAGCTGCCTGGTCAGACTTATACTCTTACCCCTAAGGGTGAATACTGCTGCTTCTGACATCTCTCAAGTTCTTGCAATACCCTCTCAAGTGCTACTGGCAACCAGTGATTAGTCTAGTTCTCAGACGCCTTGAGGGCCAATAGAGGGGGAAAAAAGGCAACAAGTCCTACAAAATTACCTTGAAATCAACCTGCAAAACTGGAAATCTGCAATGGATGGCCATAAACACTGCAGAAGGGATAAGCAAGGAAGGTGAGGCTTTTGGGTAGCCCTGCAAGTTAGGAAGCGTTTTGATTATCCTGAGTTCAATGATGGTCACAACAGGGTTCAGTGTTTACGGGCAAGAATCAGGGGAAAGGCCAACAGAGCAGATACCCTGGTGAGAGCCTGTTAGAGACTACCCAGCCAGGATTAAGAATTAGATGAAATATTCCATAAGCAGCTAGGAGAATCACTGACCTTTGTTCTTGTGGGGAACATCAAATTAATGGATGTCTGCTGGAAATGCAACAGAACAGAGACAAAATAGCCTAGGAGGTTCCTGGAGTGTGTGGAAGACAATGTCCTGGCACAGCTGGTGAAGGAGCCAACCAAGGAATGTGCCCCAAGGAACGTGCTTGTCTAACCTGATCTTCTTCCAAAGTGTCCCGCCTAGTGGATGAGGGAAAGGACATGGATGTTGTCTACCTGGACTTCAGCAAATCTTCTGACACCATTTCCCACAGAATTCTTCTGGAGAAACAGACAGCTCATGGCTTGGATGGGTGCACTGTTCACGGGGTAAAGAACCAGTTGTATGGCACGGCCCAGGAGTGGTGGTGCATGGAGTTACATCCTGTGGTGTTCCCCAGGGCTTAGTACCGGGGCCAGCCCTGTTTAATATCCTTGTAACTGATCTGGACAAGGGGATCGAGGATGCCCTCAGTCAGTTTGTGGATGGGTGTTTTGCTCCACTGCAGGGTGTGAAAGCTCTACAAAGATATCCGGATTTTGGCTTGATATCTGGACATCTGGATTGATGTGCTGAGGCCAACGCCGTGAGATTCAACGAGACAAATTTCCAGGTACTCTGTTTTAGTCACAACAACCCCAGGCAGCTCCACAGGCAGAGTGGCTGGAAAGCTGCCCACAGGAAGAGGAGCTGGGGGTGCTGGTGACAGTGACTGAACAGGAGCCAGCAGTGCCCAGGGGGCCAAGAAGGCCAGTGGCATCCTGGGCTGTACCAGCAATGGTGTGGCCAGCAGGAGCAGGGCAGGGATTGTCCCCCTGTACTGGACACTGGTGAGGCTGCATCTCAAATCCTGTGCTCTGTTCTGGACCCTTCACTATAAGAAGGACATTGGGGTGGTGGAGCAGCTCCAGAGAAGAGCAACAGAGGTGATGAAGGGTTTGGAGCTCAAGTCTGAAGTTCTTTACCTGAGTTTCTTACATTGTTATCTCATGTTGACTCAGTATCATATCTCTGCATGATTTTTCTAAAAATCCTGGCTATCTTCTGTAACAATACATTAAATAGTTTAAGTAAGGCTTGCACGTAAGGCCTCTCATGAGCTGCCATCTCTGCTTTCTGTGTGGAGCAGGAACGAGTGTAAGTCAACATCTGGATCCATGGAGATATACGTGAACTGGTCTAGCAAAGGAAATCAACAGAATGGATACAAATATAATTTCCTTTTGTTTTCCTTTATTTCCTCCTGGGATCTGGTTATATTTCTAATCAGAATTCATCTGACATTCTAAGATCATTTGTATTATACCTGTCAAAGCTAGGTCATACCCGTATTACAGGAATGGCCCAGGAGTTCAGACACAAATACGACATTTTCAGGGTTTTTATTCGTAAGCTTGTTCTGAGCATCTTATCATTTGACTACAGTAATTTGCTTCCCTTAGGAAAAAAAGTATGGAAATTTAAAAGTCTATAGTACCATTTTGAAATTAATCATTAAAGTTCACAAAAACATTGGCTTTCAGTCACATTTCTGGTGCACAAATTGCTTTTGTTTCTTCAATAAATACAACGAAACACAAAGTCTCATTTAAAATTATCCCTCTCAGCTTAAAATTTTCCTGTGAATCATCCTGTTCTGGCGTTTACAGTAATCCAGCGGTCTTTTATGACAATTATATACTTCCTACCCTCAAAAGATGTGGAGTAACATAAGAAACCCATGAGCACATCCAAGCAAGTGTGACAAAGAGAACAAGAGTTTCCAACAGGCCAAACATACACCAGGGGCTCTTTGACTCCCTGACCCATGAATCCAGAACAAGGGCACACCTGGATGCTCCGTGGGGGAAGTCAGCTCTTGTCTAAGCCTTAATTTCTCTTAGTGTGCACTACACTGTGGCCCACAAAACCACATGGGCCATAGAACCAATGTGGCAGCAGCAGAATTACCTTTGCAGCAGCACTGACTAGTCGTATTTGATAACACACGGACTTCTATGAGTTCCTCTGACATTAATGACATTTTTCTCAGCTTTCTTTCTACCGAAATTCAGAATGGAAATCTGTTGATATAAGGCACAAAAGCGTGGCTCCACATCTTGTGTGTTTCATTAAAGAGGAAGGAAATTTAATACTAAAATAATTTTTCACAGTGGTCTCGCATCAACTTTGGCCTCTATATAATTTATGCAAATTATTCATACATATATAAACTGCTAACTAAGAATTCCTGTGCACATATGGTCTCCCACGTGGGGACAGATTCCATATTTGTGCATTTCATTACTTTGTTAAAAAATGCAGATACGTTTGTAATTAAACAGACTATTTAATGTTCTGAAGTACATTACTACGCCAAGATTTGCTGCAATATATCCCCAGTTATCAGGTACATGCCGTAGAAGAGAGCTGCTAAAAAAGGAACAAGATAACAAAAAAACCCCAACCCAATTATAAAGAAACACAATAATGATGGACCTCTCTCCATCCTCAAGTATTTTTCTGCTGATGACTGATCTGAGGAGGTTGTCGGACTAGTGAAGAGCCACTAACCCGGTAAAATTTTAAAGGTTCCAGCTTTGCAAGAATTCTCCTTTAGTACTGATTAACCTCAAAATGAAGTTTGGAGAGCACATGTAACATGAAGTATACAATGCATTTCTTTTCTTTCCACGGGAACACAAAAGCTATTTCCAAGTCTGAATTTCAGCATAGGCCATTAATAAGAATTGTCTGCAGGGGAAAAAAACATATTACTTTGGAGATAGCAAGATTTACTTTGGGCTGATATAAGGAAATAATGGGCTTTTTAAAAGTCTAGGTTGAATTTTTTTACTGGCTTAAGAAAAAAAAAAATAGAAAACTAAAGTTAAGGCAATACAAGTTACCCTGCACTTTGATATAACCAATAAAATGTCTTTGCTAGTAATGAATAAAGCCAATTCAGTGAGCCTTTGACTAAGACCAGGGAAAATAAAGCTTCCTCTAGTCTCCCACATCACCTGCTTCTCCTCCCCTCAGTCAGCATTAGACCCACTCTCTTCCAGGGCTGGCTGAAGCGTGGATGAATGTACCAAGTCCAGCACTTTGGGACGGTCTTGTTTCAAAAGCCATCTCAAATCAAAGTTGCACAGGAAACAAATCCAAGCCTTTTTTGCAACACCCATGGTGATTCTGGAGCTCTTTCCTTGCAGCCTTACCTTGACGGTTACCAATCAGAAAATGCAGAAAAGTAGTGGGCAAACTTGGTTCTCATTTTGATGCCTGTGTCTATTTTGGCTTCTGTGCTCTGTACTTACGACTGAGAGAACAAGAAAGCAGCTGCCATCTGTGAAATCCAAGGGGGTCTCTGGCCATCCCCACCTTAGGGGCTTGGCCATTCTCATTCAATGCTTGAGCCTGTCAGAAGGT
This sequence comes from Hirundo rustica, assembly GCF_015227805.2. Taxonomy (NCBI): domain Eukaryota; kingdom Metazoa; phylum Chordata; class Aves; order Passeriformes; family Hirundinidae; genus Hirundo; species Hirundo rustica. The sequence continues at coordinate 4,084,507 of NC_053488.1, read as the reverse complement.
ATGAGCAGGTAGAGGTCTAACCAAACCACAGCTCCAGCCCCATGGATTGGTGCCTGGGTGTATTCTGATGGAAAGAGCACACTAATGGGCAGAAAATGAACGGGAGGGAAAGAAAAAGAAAAGAAAAAAAAAAAAAAAAAAAAGCTCCCTCCCCTCTGCAGGGCTTCTTCCAGCAGCAGCCACAAGAATTGGACATAATTAAACCTTAAGGAACTCAAGGACATTCTTTCAGCCCATGTAGAAGTGACAGTAAATTTCTGCCATTTTATGCCATTTTATTCTTTTATAGCCAGAGGGGACATCCAGAGATTGCATAGAAGGTGGGTTAAAAGCCATCTATAGCCTGTCTGTTCACCACTGATCTGCCCCTTGATATATTCCTCCGTCTCTACCGTTCCTCCCCTGAGAACTGCTGTCACTAACACATCACCCCTACTCTGCCTGAGAGGACGGTGTCTGCAGCCCGAGAGGCTGTGCTGGAGCTGATCTATTCATTTCCTGGCAGACCACGCTCTCACAGGCAATTCCATTAGCAATATCCATCTCAGTGACAAAGTACATCTTTTACGTGTCTGGTTTCCAGACGCACAGATCTAAGTGCTATTCTGGGTGCCTTTTTTCCTTTTTTTTTTTTTTTTTGGACATTGGCAATCACTGACAAAGTGCAAGTTGTGTTTATTGCCCTCTTTCTTTCAAGCTGCTGGGTTGACAGAAGTTTTCCTTTAAAAAACGTCCTATATGCTTTGGTGTTAAGGACACTGCTCTGGCTGGACTAAGGGAACAAATAACAATCAGCTCTCCATATAAGGTCCACAAAAAATAAAACTAAATTAATCTTTGACATGTGAAGCCGCATTTCAAAAAGATTAATATTTCAAAATTAGGTTAAGAATATTGGGAAAGGACCCTTGTAAGTTATTTGAGCTGTGCGCTTAACTTCACATTATTACTGTTGTTTAAATGAAAAAAGTAATCCAGTGAAAATTAAATGAGCAATTTTCATGTGAAGGCCTCTGGACATTATTAAGATTCACAGCACAAAGTGTCATGCTGTTTCATAATAAATTGATCTGAGTAAGGTACTAAATAGCTACTGTCTTTATAACTGAAAAAACATTTTGCATTACCAGTGTTTCTGAAACTGACAACCAATTGTTTTCCTTATATACACAGCCACAGGTTAAATGTTCCAGCATTTTCCAGTGGCAGCATCCATCCTCCTATACTTTGGCAGGCAAAATAACCCTGATCAAATTAATTAGTGTCTTCAACTACTGTTGAGCTCATTAGCAACCCTCTAACATCGTATGCTCTGAAGATATATGCTTAAGTGCAATAATTGTAGGCATTGGTTCATTAGCAAGTACGATCAACATGGGTTATCAAAAACATTTTTCATGCATAACAAATAGAGCAAATTGCTAAAACAATAAAAGAAATATCTAAGATCTACAGCAGGTTCGTCTACATGATGTAATAATTTGTTAACATAATTAGAGGCAGATTTGAAATAACTTAATTTTCCACCTTCTTTAGTCTAAAGGAGAGCAGGGATACTGCTCCTGCTTTCTGCAGGAAGTTTGTGCCCTGGCTGGCAAAATGTCAGGTGAAATTAAGACTGTGCAATGAAGAAAGTGTTATTTTAGATGTGATAGACTCCCTTTAGAAATCTTGCTGATTGCACACAGGCTGTGTAATTACAGGCACTTGTGAACTGCACTTCATTACAATGACAAAGTGTTGGCACTGGTGAGACATTTAACCCTCCCCGTATTAAATGAACACAATTCAAGTACACTTTTAGAATCACCATCATCGGTCAAAAAAAACCAAACCCCGACTCTGGGGCATGCTTAAGGAACACAGTAACAACATAGTTGCATTTTCACCCCAAAAGATTAACACAGCACAGTATTTATTTTCTCCTTCTCGGGCAATAGAAATCTCATGACTTTTAATATTTTCTCTTGACTAAAGAAATATAAATGTTGCCATTAGATTTTCACCGGAAGCTTCTGCTTTTGTGTATTACAGGCAGAGTTGCAATATTTGTTTTTTCCGTAGGAACCATGATACATTTTAAGTTTGGCACACTTAATTTTCTAAGGGAGTTACACTAAAAGGAGAACTCTTACTAGATGTTAGTGAATGGACCTATGACTGACCTGATGATAGTTCTAAACTGTAGAGGTACGCAAGTATTCTTTCTTAGCTTAAGACAAAAGTATTTACCTATGGAGAAGAGAAATATACAATGGAAGGGTTGACCCCGCCTTCATTGGGATCAAGTGCGAATTTCTGAGTGATTTCCAAAAGGAAAAATTTTACACACAAGACTTACTATAAATTCAGTTTATATGTGAAGGCTAAACCAAAGAAAAGTGAGATTCATGTATGGTGTACTAGTCAAATCAGATGTATCTGCCAGTTTGAGCATAATTTTAACTTTATGATTATGATCTTTACTGTGTTTTTTGGAAATGGCTACACTTCCACTAAGTTACATTACTGTATAGTTCATAACTCAAGAAATGCAAATCTAAAAATTAGAAATGTATTTCTAATACAGAGTATTACAAACATACATTAAATAAAGCCATATATAAGGAAAATGCACTAAACTGTAAATCTTTCACCTTGATTTTTTTTGCTAAAAAGTTTTGACTTATGGCTTCTGTTTCAGGACCTTTGTGAATGCTCATAAATGAACACAATTTGCATATTGTTCTAACTTGTTCCCAAAAGGAAAACTGCTTCCCTTGTAGAAAACACTAAAATTAATTTGAGAAGAAAAATCATGAAAAGAAAATGACCTGGTCATGCAAGCTCTACTCATTTGGCATCTATTGGATGGCCTCTGTAAACCTGGCCACTCATGTAAGCATTTAGAATACCAGAGTTATATCATACTCACCTTTCACATCAAACCTGGATAATCATAATAAATTTAACGGAATTTTGCTATGGAAACTTCTTCCCAGCACAGTGCTTGCAAGCTGCTCTATATCTACATATTTTCATTTGGGCTGGACAATTTTTAGCCAATCTGACATCCTCCCACTAGGCTCTGCACTGCTGCAAAGGGCAGCAGCCCCTGAACCCAACTCCCTCCACAAAACCCACGTATCAGATGAGAATAGCAAAGCAGAGGAATGCAGATGAAACTGGCCAGAATACATGGTCAGTGTTAATCCTTTTTAATATTCCACTTCACACCAAAGAGGATTTAATTGTTTCTTAAATGGCTATAGGGCCTCTGAATGAGCAAACCCATCCAACGGAGCAGACATTTATTTGAAAGGAAAAAAAAAAAAAAAAATCTCTGTAATAAATATTGATCTATCATAACCATACATCATTCTGGAGTCACAGCAATCTCTCCTCACCTAATTAAACTGTGCTAATATGAAAATTCGGGCCAGGCCCATAAGGCACAACAGATCTGAGGGAGTGTGGAAATGCCAGCAAGTTGCAAGCTCTGGGCAGAGAGGCAGAGAGGCACAGGAACTGTGCCTGCATGCTAATGAACTCCACCAGATCGTAATCCATACAAATGCAATTTAAATTCCCTTCCACATCCTCAGCCTCAAATTCTTCTAATTAACCCGCAGCCATGAGATAAGCAGCCATGCAGAGGAGGGGGATGGCTCAACAGAGGTGACAAAAGGCAGAAGACAACTCCTTGCCACTTCTCTTTCCTCGGGATTTGAAGGTTGTGTCAATCATTAAGCCAGACTCAGAGGGGTAATCAAAATGTCATTTACTTAATTTCCTCATGACATTTTAAACTTTTACCCTATAGGCATTCCTGGATTTAGGACATTTAGGACAAAAATGTTTTAGCCATCACAAAACACACACTTCCACAGACACGTGGCAGCACTTGAAACCATTTCACTCCCACTTGACAAGTAGCTTTGTTAAAGATGGCAAGCAGCACTTCACCAGATTGGCTTGCACTTTTTTAGAGACACTCAGCTGCCTACAGAGGTTTAAGTCAAATAGAAGTCAATTTTTGCCAGCTCCACCACCATGCAGGCATGCAAGGATACCACAGAAGAGAACTGCTGTACTTTATTTTAAGTGGAAGAAACCTGTTACAAACCATAGTTCCCACAATTCCTATTTCCCATTTCCCTCAAACTCTCTGAAGATGGTATCTACAAACTGCAATTCTTCAACAGCTGCCTTAACATGTAATAGGGTAGACCTGGAGAGACCTCTTTCAGTAAAAGTCCTCTTAATTTACACTCATTCAAAGCTGAATTTGTCAAAGTGTGTTTTAGTAATCACAATAAGACAAACTGCTGTCTGTGGTTTGGGGCATTTTCTGGTTTTTTGTTGTTTGGGTTGTCTCTTTTTTTTTAAATGAGTGGTAATAAAGAGCTGCTTTCAGTAAGCATTGAGAGCCCTGCTACTCCACCACAATTAAATGAGATGAAAACCATCCGATTGTCCATTTACCAGTATCTGCATATATGGAAAGATTTTGCCCATGCAGATGTATGCAGGTGCTGTTTATTAAAAAGGTCTCCACGTGTCCTTTTTTTAATACAACTCAGAAATCTGAAGGAGTAACACAATTTCACAAATGGCTAATCTCAGCTCTTCATTTCTATTACTGTTATTTTCAAATCAATTTGAGTGATCTCTTTAGAGTTTACATTAACATCTGGCTAGTATCCTACTAGCTCACTTGAAGAAAGTAAGCTTACTTGGTGGCCTCATTTTGAATTTTAATGAAGACCACACTGCATAAATCACTGGCATTAGATTCCCTACTGCCACACTTGGCCTTGATGGAGAGCTGAAGCAAGACAAAAAGAATTAAATGCTATTACATTACTGCAATTGAATAATCCAAAACATGGGTTGTCCACAGCATCTGAGTATGACTGGTACAGTCAGTCCTTACATAGCTCAGAGGCAAAATTAAGAAGTAAATGTCAGGTCTCTTGGTTTAGGATATACCATGTGTTCTACAGTTACTTAGCTGTGATTTTTTTTTTTTTTTTTCCCTTTTCTGTCTCTGAGAAAGGAAAAATGCCACACTGGGACTTGACTTGTACAAAGGCTTACAAGTATTTTTAGACAGACAATACAGATTTGCTTTGTCAAACTACCTGCTACTGTACTCCTATATTCCTAACAGACAGTCATAGCACAGACTGAGACAGGGAAAAACCTGAGATACACTAAATTTGACAAGTGAGTCAGACTCTACTTGCTTAGGTCTCAGGTCTTTTATTCCATGCTGTGCTCTGAGGGAGAGAGAGGCACTACTTGGGCAGCTTCTGTACAGGAGAAGCTCAGGATTATTGGAGACATCCAGAAAATCCAGAGAATACATGATCTGTCAGGCTGACTCTCTTACCTGTATCTAGAGATGTGTTAATTTATGTACAAATCTAGCTGCGGGTAATGATCTTGGTTTTTTCCCCTACTAGCTCTGCAGAGTTAGTGTTATACATTTTCATAAAATGATCAGTATCTGTGGTCTTCAGCCTGAGAAAGTTCTTTACCTGACTGAGCTTTTCCTTCATTGACAATGAGAGATTTGAAGTTTGCTGAGCTCATTTCACATTGAAGGATTTATCTTTCACAGGCAACAGAGCCGAAGTCTCTGAAATTTAAACTCCAAGCAAGATCTCAGAGAAAAACAGAAACATATGTCTCACATTAAGAACTAATACTTAAAAACATTACAGGAGTATTTGTACTGACTTTAGAATGTGATCATTTTACTGCACAGCAATGAGCATGGTCACTGAGAATGCCATCTGCTGGTAAAAGCAGCATGAGGGAGCACAATTCCTTGTAAAGGCAACCTCCAAAAATTGGAAAGGTTAAGACACATGATGTGGATTGTCAGTTGTTTGCTTTGGGTTTGTTTTGTTTTGGGTTTTTTTTGTTCAACTGCTAATTTCAAGTTTTTTTCAATGAAGGAGCCTGCATGATATGATGGATTTTGCGTAGAAACTTCGGTGGGAATGGATTTTGAACCAGAAGAGTATTACACCTTTATTTTGCACTGGAAAAGACTAACTTTTGTGAATAGTAACTATTTAAAGGACATCATACATAACAAGGAAATACAAAGAGAGTTGAAAGACTGAGATTTCTTGTAATTTCTTGTTCTTCTGGAGGGAAAGCCATACGAGGAGCAGCTGAGGACATGTGGCTGTTCAGCCTGGAGAAGGTGAGACTGAGGGGAGACCTCACTGTGGTCTTCAACATTCTTGTGACAGGGAAGCAGGAGGGCAGGCATTGATCTCCTTACACTCATGACTAGTGACAGGACTCAAGGCAGTGGCAGGGAGCTGAGCCGGGGTTGGATGAGTTTTGGTTGAGTTTCAGGTTGAATGTGAGAAAAAGGTTTTTCAGACAGAGAGTGAATGAGAAGTGGAAGAGGCTCCCCAGGGACATGGCCACAGCACCAGCCTCAAAGGGTTCAGAGTGTGTTTGGATGATGCTCTCAGGCACACGGTGTGTGCGATTCCTCGGGTGTCCTGTGCAGGGCCAAGAGCTGGACTCAGTGACCCTTTTAGCTCCCTTCCAACTCATCAAGTTCTATGATTCTGCGATTCTCCCACTTCACAGGATCTCAAAAGTAATTCTCAAGATTATATTAACTATTTGGTGAGAACATTGAAAGTTTAAATCTCTACAGTAAAAACTGAAAAAAAACCCCAAACCCACCCAAACTCAGCAGTGAATCTGTTATTGTGCCCCCACCTAGAGCAACTGTGATTCCAAGCTTTCTGCAGCCAGTTTGCAATTTGACCACAACTAGTGGACAATACCTGTCTGATAACTCCACTTACAGAACAGTGACTGTTACAGGACTGCAGCAAGGCAGATCCACAGAAGCCACATCTCTGCTGGTTTCAGAACTGCCTCTGCTGGTTTGAAAATGTCTCCTCTTCCTCTTTTTTTTCTTTTTTTTTTCCCTTCAGTGATTATTGATGAAGTGTTTTAGTGTGTCCAGTTCCACAGCCAAAAACCAACCAAGTTACCTAAACTATCTAACAAAAAACAACTGGTCTAATATTGCCCTAGTGTTTTCTGAGAGTGTCCCATTTTTGCAAACCAGTCAGAAACATGGGACAGTATGTGGGAGTAAGATTTGGTGGGATTCAGCAAGGACTTTGGTCTAAATACAATTTTATTATTGCTTAGACTGAGTTAACAATCACTGACAGATGTTCATCTGCTCAAAATCAAGATCAATAAGAAAAATGTGGAAGTGCCAGATGTCAGCTCCAACATATTAAACAGCAGATTAAAATATGTAAAGTTGCTTGGAAATGGTAAATGTACAAAAGCCTAATTAGCATTGAAAAATATTTAAATCTTCCGTGTCTAATGAACTTTTAGAATTTGAGCTTTGCAGCTAGTAGATAGGTTTGAAAAAAATCAATAGCACTATATAAATTATTATGCACAACGCCATTAAATTATTAGTTCACGACAAGCATTAAATCCTATCCCAAGATACTCTTGAAGGCTTGCTTTCTATATCTATTTAAAGTACTGGCCACACACAAAATAATTTTTTTAAGCTTGTCTAAATGCTGTGCAAGCTCTAGAAGACCAGGAAAACTACAGGACATGGTCTGAGGTTAAGAAAGAATGCTGAGGGCCATCATGCCCATGACAGGACGTTTCTAAGCCTTAAGATCAGAAGCAAGACTCCTGTGGGTGGACTCTCTTAGGGCTCCGTTAAACTTCAACCCCTTTCCTTCGAGAAGTTCAACAGTGGTGTCAGCAAAGAACAATCTGACCAGAACAGAAATACCTGTCTACAACATCATGCTTAGCTGATGTTCAACAAAAATTAGAGTAGAGGAGGAAGGTGGAGGTCTCAGTTACTAAGGTGGGGGCTGATCAGAGACTGGCTGGGCATTATTTTGCATTATTTTATTATTTATGTGAGGTGCTGAGCAATTTCCTTCACTGTGCTAGTTGGTTTGGTTTTGGTAGTTTCTTTGGTTTTGCCTTCACCCATTAATTCAGCTTAATCTGGACTCATGAGGTCTTTGTACTTCTGCTCTTTCCAGTCTCTCAGGTTTAGGGGGAGATACTTAATCCACCAAAAAGAGCTCACAAGACCCAGGAAATCTTGCTCATGCCTCGGGACATGGGAGCCAAAGCTGGGATCAGTCTTTTCTCCAGAAGAGCCACAAGTGTCATAATGTTGGTCCAGATTCCAAAGGCAGCCTTTGACAGCAGGTAGTTGACTTCCAGGTGAAAGTCTGCACAGCTCCTTAGAATCACTCAAAGATTATACAGCCTAAGAATATAGCTAATCTTTTGCAAGAGAGTTGTCCTTTTTGTTGTTGTTTTGCTCTGGGGGGTTCTTTTGTGGGGTTCATGGCTTGTTTTGAATGAAACCCCAAGCTTTCCAGAGCTATAGATGGGCATAATGTCCCACACACAGCTATGCAGAGACAGGGGCAGAGGGACACAGGACAGTAACTCATCTCACCATTACAGACAAGCTTTCAAGTACTAAAATACATAAAATCGTACCACCAAAACAATATCAAATTTCACACAAGTTTGTTTACGGATTGGTTATTTTTATACAATTTTTTACACTTTTTTTTTTTTAAATTATTTTACCAGCGACTGGGTTTGAATCATAAACAGATTAAAACCTGCAAATCCAGGCCACCAGGAGCACTGCTTTTCTTCTCAGCTCTAGGAAGAGATTACCACTAGCACCTACAAACCCAAACTAACCATCTTGTCTTTTTTGGTGAGGCCAACTGGGGTGGGGGTTGATGCAAAAACATGCACCTTTTGAACTACCCAGCTTTCTGTTTGTGACTATTACTGACTGCAGTGCTTAGCTCTGGGATTGTGATGTACTGTGAGATACTCCTGGCAGCCAGGATCACACAGATCTCTTGTACCTGTCTCTCCCCATTCCCCTCAGTCTGGAGACAAGGGAGTGTCTCAACTCTTCTTACTTTGGTTCTAGTTCTGAATACAGTGGTAGGAAGGTATCTTCAAGAAAGAAGATGAAATGTTCACTTTTTTTTTTTTTTTTTTTGCTAATTATGGGGTACTTTTGTCTTTGTTCTAACTTCAAAATCCTAGATAGTACTTCCTCTAAGATAAAATCCAATCCAATTATTTCAGAGGCCTTTGGATCAAGTCTCTTCTCATTATAAAGTCCAATTAAAACCGTTAATGTTTCTCTCAAGTAACTGATAAATTAGATGAGAAAGTAAAAAATTCCACAAAAATAAAGTACGTAAGTCTTAACAAAATTAAGAAAAACCAACATCTGATAAAAATGTTGCACATGACAAAAAGGAATTAGATTTAAAAAGTGGCCATGATACCCTGGTTACACATTTATCATAAATCCATGATGGAAGAGATGAGAGGTAAGTAATCTGTAAATGATACTGGGCAGAGGTCAGAAATAAAGTATTCAGTTTTCAGTTTCAGAAATCCCACACGGACAAAATATTACAAAAAGGATTGAGGAATCTCACAAGCAACATATTAAGAATTATAATTCCATCCTATAACCCTTAACAAAGTAACCTTTGTGAATATACATTAGGTATGCTTATTTTCATTCTAACAAAGAGGAATGGGGATTCAAATTTCATAATTCTATTAAATAATTAGGTTAAAATTCTATCATTATTCATAACTAACTTAATCCTGTGCCTCTGGTAGCTGCCTCACACAAGCCAAAACCTGTTCCCATAAAACAGGATATTCTAGAGATGATTGAACTTACTGTATTTAATTTTGATGCAAGGCATTTAAAAATAACCTTTCACTAATTTTGCTGATTCACACTAACAGCTTAGCATCAGCAGGTACCCGTGTTTTGGCAGCAGTGCAAATTCATGCTAATTCTCTTTGAGGTCTTTCCTAAAAAAAGCAGAAATGGAAGTCAATACCAAAATGATTGTCACGTAAGTGCAACACCTTAGAAGGTGTAAAAAAGATGATAAAGAGACTTATTAGCACACCTCTGGAATTTTAAATAGTCTAAGAAAAGAAGGCTTTGACGATTCTTGCATCCAAACACACAGGCTATTACACTGTAATCCTCTCCTGGACCACCAAAATCCTAGCATCTCCCCACAAAAAGCTTAGGAGCGGTCCAGCACAGTTGTTCCCATCAACATCCTCTAAGAGGAGGACCAGGGGCTGCTGGCTTTGTGCTGCAGCCCTGGAGCACTGTCAGCTGCAGGTCACCCTGCAGGGACACCACTCGCAGCCACTGCAGCGTGAGTCAGCTCAATTACCTTTTCCAGCCTGCCTCCATTTTCTTTCTTTCAACGCCCAAATACTTTCAGACACAACGCCAGTCTGGCAGCCAGCTAAAATTAACCCCTCCAAACACACAACAAGATAAAATGATTCCACTCAGTAGCTACTCCAGCAGTCATCACAGCCTCTAAATACCTGAAGAATCATCAGCATGTCCCTGAATGTGCCTACCAGGCTGTCTGAGATCTTAAGCAAAATTAACTCCTAGGCAGTTATTGGCACTCTGATAGCACCTGAAAAATCTGATCTTGACTTCTTGTCCCTTTTCTCTTTCTTTAATTTCAAATGATAGGTTTAGCTCAAGTACCTGTGTCCTGACTTGGGGAATTTTGATGAACGGCAGTTTTCAAGTAAATCAGCACAAACCCCATGCTGTTCAGGACTTCATTAGTTTCTCCACAAGCTCACACGGCAAGCTACTAGGTGTGATGGTGTTAACTGTTTTTAGGTCTGCTTTGACAGAGGAAATGGGACTAGACACCACCTTGTCAAAGAATGGAGCTGTGCACATTGGCGACCAAAATTTCCAGACCCAAAAATTCTCCACAGGTTATGAGCAGTCCCAAAGTGGTAATTGTCAGAAGGGAAGTTGTTACGGTTTTATGGAATAGCAACAGTATCATAGGGCAAAGACTTGTTAAGAAGCCTGAAGGAGGCAAGCCCACTGATGCAGGTGGCCGCCAAGAGGAAGTAAAACACGTCTTACACTTTGCCAAGATCCTCTCTGGCTGCAGGCAGGCTGGCAGTAAAAAAAAGCTTTGGGCACAGGAAAGGAAGAACTCACTTAAGCCAGGAGCTGGTGTCTGCACCGGCTAATGGGCGACAGGAGGCCTCCTGGTACTATTCAGATATAAAATACACATATATGTTCTTGATAAGCACAGGGCAAAGTAGCCACAGTGCATAGCTTGAGCAGGATTTATTAGAAGTTTGGGGGTGAAGAGCTACTTAAATAAAACAGATTTTATCTAGACAAGGGCTTGAATATGCACCAATGCAACAGTTAAGTGTCCCCAGATGGAAACTGAGGGATAAAATATGAGTGCACAAGTCTTACAGAAGGGCCCTCAACGGCTTCACCCTCCCCCACCCAAAAACATGGTCTTTTGTGGCGCTGCTTTGTGCAGCTGAAACTTTCTTGTTAATTAAGCAAAGATTGGTAGGTACAGCTGCAATTTCAAATGAGCTCTTTCTAAGACTCTCCACTTGTTCTCCCTCACTACCAGATGCACATTTCCTTTTCCAGCTTGTACACTGTTTGCATTTTTTTGTCCTTTTCACATTACCATAAGATGGAAGTTGTCAGTGCATGACAAAGAAAACAGAGGCACCACTGGAGTACCCCTTTAAAGTCATGCAGCCTGTTGTCGTGGCAACCACTTAATTAGTTGTGTTACTCATTTTTCACCAGCACCTGGCAACATCACCTCTCCAAGATCTGTTATTATTAAGGAGTCTGCTAACTCAGCTGCTTTACAAGGTAGCAGAAAAGATCTGCTGGCATCTCCATTCTGAACCTTATTTTTCAGGAATCATAAAACACTCACAAATTGCCCAACAGCTGAATACAACGTGCACAAATACCGCAGGGACAACCCATCCCCTTGAAAAGAGCACAAAGGACGCCTTGGGGTCTAACCGTGCTCCCTGCCACACCAGTATGTATGCACACTGCTATTCACTACACGGAGAGGGGGATCAGACCTTAAATCCTTTAAGTGAAGACACACAAACACTTTGACAGGCAATCTCTTGCACATCTCTCCTTTGACATCGTAGGTGTGTGGCATAGGGACAGGACTGGCCCCGTTTCCTCCAAGCTTCCTCTTGCAGAAAGATTCCTACCCTTCACTTTGCTGCTGCCCACATCCTCAAGCTGCTCCGAGAAGCACACAAGCATACACTGAGCCAGCGCTGCAATTACCATAATTAAACATGATAATCAAACAGGCTTCAGTCAGCCAGCAGCCGGGCCTGACAAAGCCAGGAGCCCTCCTCAAGCGTAAACTGTCCCTATGTGTGAGCTGCACAGAGACTCCAGACTCAAAGGGCTGCAAAAAAAGAAAAGGTTGTTTAATTACATTCCACAGGCAACCCCATCACCTTGGATAAATACTTCCCTTGGAAGTCAAGGTCACCTAGTTACCTAAATTCCGTTTCTGAGTTTGGGACTATAAAGGAATATGTCCTTACAATCACCTCTTTAGTATCAAAATTGACCATTTCAGTGGTTGAACACCCAAAATTTAGTATTTGGGTGCTGTAACAGAAATTAAATGTTCTGAAATCTTGTTAGAATGTGGCAAGAAAAAAGCCCCCCTCTCTGCCAAACAGCAGAGAAAATACAAAGGAACCTCGTGCAGAATTCAACATCAGAGAACAGCAGAGAGAAACTAAAATAATTCTCTGATCTGTACAGTGGGATTCTGAAGGTACAAATTCTCCACAAAATTTTAGACAAGAAGTTGGTCCAAAGAGATAGCTTCATCCCTTGGTATTGCCTTTATTCAAGTTTCAAGGCTCCCTCATTGCTCTTTAAACACAGATTCCGGCAGTTTATTGTTTAAAGATTGAGCAGTAGTGAAAAACACATTCATTTCTGCTTGTCAGAGATGTTGATGAATTCCAGTCACATGCAATTAAGCTGGAATTCAACACAATGACAGATTAAACAGCGAAGTCTAGACAAACAAGGGGGGAAAAAATCAATCAAAAATACAATTCCCACAGAAAAATCCCTAAACCATTCTACATTCTTTCTGCTGCAAAAGAGGTGCACAATCTTATCTTATTTATTATATGAAAGCAGAGTATCTGTTTTAATTTAATTCACGCAGTGGTATTAGAATAGTCTAAGAGAGACAGTAACAATACTGGTAATGGTGTAATACTTTTTGCTACAGGAGCAACCTAGGATCTTTTAAGTTTTAAAGTAAAACACAGATATGTCAAAAACGGGACAAAAACTGCATTTTGCATTTCTTAAATACAAATTCTCACTCTGTAAAGCAAAACAACAAATGTCACTGAGAAGTTGAAATGGCTTAATGACATTTAAAATGAAATTAAAGACAAGTATTCTAAGCTCCAGTTTACACCCACATAAATAAGGGGCTACATGTCGTTACTCAAAAAATCTTCATGCTGTGTATGGTTTTATTAGTTATGTCGGTTCTAAAACCAGAGAAAGAATCACAGAAGTATGTAATTTTTTCTTAAGTCTGACAGTGCTTTACACGCTCTAGATACAGGGAGATATAGCAAAAACTGCTTTAACATATGCTGCAAAAAGAAAAAATTAATTACACAAGACATTTTTGTACATTATTCAAAACCATCAGGTCAATGCTGTCCTGCTAGCAAGCCATCAGGGTCTCTTTGTCAACAATGTATAGAAACTGACCTTAGGAAGGTGATTTAGTGGCATGATACAAAATGTCATAGGCCTTTTTCACCGCACCCAAGAGATGCTCCAGACGCTGGAATTTTTACCACTTGTCATTACTAGGTTGTACCGTGCAACAGCACTCAACGTGCACATGGCCACAATGATTTTACCAAAGACAGAAACCTCTACTGCTTTGGAAAGGTCACGTATGTCCACACGAGAAACCTGATTAAATTCATCCATATTCATCCAGCAATGGTATCGAGAATAACGAGATCTTGGAAAACTTACCAAACGCTTGAACCTCACGAAACCAGAACAAACCCAAATTTTAGACTTCACAAAACTCGTAAACAAATGTTTCACTTTATTGAATGAATCCTCTTAAGGAAGAATGGGCTTGGAAGAAAAGGCAGTGAAGAGATTTAGTCTTATGTGCCCTGAATGTTTCTGATTTCCTCATACAAGCCAGAGAAAGTTCATGTGAGAGAAAGCAGACTCACCATAGCTCACGTTCTCAATACCAAGAAAGACAACTAAGTCCAAGTCCTTTGGGAAGAAACACAGGGCTTGAGCTGCAGTTGTACAACAGCTCCGACATCAGTTCTGGCTCTGCCAAACTACGGAGCCAACCTTTCCCGTTATTGGTTTGTGTGTACTCTACCTACCACAATAAGCTCCCATCACTGGACTGCCGGACTGGTGCTACATGAAGAAACTGTTCAATCAAAAAGTGAGTTTTCTTCACTTTAAAAAGGCCCTAAAACTACTGGGCCAGGCAATTTCAGAGTGTAATTTAGCAGATCTGGTCTTAAACTCACCTCGAACTTCAGGAGAGAATCGAGCTGAATGGCGAGACACAAAAAGTTTCAGTTCTTGATCCAGGTTGCATTCGACCAAGTTTGTGTCCCATGACCGGATTCCTAAAATTCAAAATACAAAACACATCTAGCTTGACATACGAGCACTGGAAGTTTTAACCAAGTATTTTTCTACTTGTATTCAAGCTATTTGCATATTTCTAAATTCCAAGCCCAGCCTCGCTTCCTTCCACAGCACACAGCTATTTTTTTCAGAATGCATTCAGAAGGATTCTGACAGGAATCAGAAAAAGATAATCTGCCTTTCCAAAGGGTGACCATTCTTCAAGGGCCCAGCTTGAGAACTGCAATAGTAGCCACTTCGCAGTAAATTACCAATGTCCCTAACATGGCTTTAAAATCACGATATATAGGTTTACAAAAATGGAAGAGCAAATCACCCAGAGGACATTTCAGCCACACTGCCCTTTTGAGAAGAAAAATAAAGCATCACCTAGCATGTTGCTAATTAATATTTAAATACAAAGTATTAAATTGCTGACTTCTTCATTCAGTATCTTTGAAGCATACCATATTTTAAATTAAAATTTAAGCAATCATTTATTTATGAAGCGTCAGAACTCTAGTTTTGAGATTTGAAAATGCTGTGCTTGATCTTTTTAAAAAAAAAAAAAAAATCAAACCACACATCTCTGTTCCCTACTGTTTTTCCCCGAGCAACTTAAAAAGTGAGGCACTTGACACTTATATGACCAAAAATATATTATTCCAAAGTAGATTTTTAAGAACTGAAATTAGACCAGGAAAAAAAAAAATTAAATTCATTGCAACCAAAAGACAAGTGTCTGGTTTTCTTCCATAAGATTTGATTAATAATATGAAGGAAAAAAAAAAAAAAAAAAACAAAAAAACCACATACTTCAGATTTTTCTATAATTTTGCTTTGAAATTCTTCTCAAAAAATCTTCTAGTTTTGAAATAATGAGCAGGCAGTAACACTTCAAGTAAGTCCAGGCACTGCTGCAGTTTTGAAAACCAAGACTGCACCCTTTTTTTTTTTTTTTTTTTTTTTTTTTTTGTCCTAAAAAACCATCACTACATCTACACAAATGAACTGGCAAACATAAAATGGATTGCTGGTGAGGAAGCGTCTGGTAGCCCCGCCCCACATGACCAAGCCTTTGCATGGAATTATTGGGCTAGATCACTTTGGGGTTTGACAACAAGACGCCTGAAGAGGTGTGTGTCCAACCCCTCAGAATGAGTCTAGAATTAACACTGCTGGTCACTCCATCAGGGTTCCAGGCTGTGGATCTTACTGTCAATGCCAGTTCCCATACTATATGCGTTTTCTGTTTCAAGGCAGCAGAAATGTCAGAACTTAGACTGGCAGAAGCCATGTTGCAGGGATGAAGCATGAGGAGAAAAGAGGGAATAGCAGAGAAACCAGATCTGCAGTGCCAGTCTCTCACTGCAGCTCCGAGTAGGTCCTCCATGCAAATATGAACATCTGCATTTCAAAAGCCTGAAGCCTCTGCAAGAAGAATGCATCCAGGGCTTTTCCTTGTCAGCATCCAAGTAAAGGCAAGCTTACTGTAACCTGCTACCAACAACTAGGCAGCTGCCATTTGAATCTCTAGAAAAAATTGAAAATACAGTATTGCTTGTGTGTTCCATAACCACTTGAGAAAAATAACTGAGCTATAACCAGCCACCTCCACTTCCCGACTGATGCATCATTGCTCAGAGGGACGAGCAGCAAGACTCTTCTGCAAGTCTCCTTACTTTGTCTTCTCGGAAAGCTACTGGCCATATGGTACATTTTTGGGACAAGTTTTGGCAGGCAAATACATCTAAAGAGGCTTTAATATCTTCCAGGTGTTGGAACATTTGAGAGCAAGAACACCAAGATGATATAGTACCATACACATAGAGCGCATATGAAAACAATAACTATTAAACTGACATATTTCACAAAGCCGAAGCACACTGAATGAGTGAGCGCTGGACTTCAAGAAGATTGAAGACAAACAGCTCCCTGGCCTATGACACCAACCTTGGGCAGAGAAACTACAACATTTTCTGGAGGTCATTTAAACAACATGGACTATGACTCAATGCTGGTGAGAGGACTCATCCACCATCCCTAGCTGCTTTAGATGCAATCCTAATTTTCTGTAGGGATAAGATTCTGATTAGGTGTAGTCAAGATTGCTCAATCATTGCCTGATTGAGACAGGTGATGTTCAAAATACAGAACTCACCACAAAATAAATAGGAAAAAAAAAAAAAAAACAGAAAAAAAAAAAGGAAAAAAAAAAGAAAAAGAAAAAGTCAAGGGGAGAAAAGCCTGCAGGCCCTATGCACACAGCAGTCCTGGAAGCTGAAGCTGGAATCTGGGTAGACTACCCAAAATTTGCAACTGCATGATTCAGCAATCTGGATGCAAAAGCCATGTACGTGCATTATAGAGCAGCAAAATGTCTTAAATGAATGATATCACTATATCAGGTTTTGGGCGGAACAAAGGTAAATGTAGACCTAAAATCCAAGGTCAATCCAATGATGGATCAGCAGTGTGGACGCAATTGCTGTAAACATGGCTGAACTGAAGCTATTTCTTTCTTTCTGCAGTCTTAGGAGTGCAATGCCATTAGACACAGGACTAATCAGACAGCAGGCAGGGCACACCCAGAAGCATCTGCTGAACCAGTGGAAAAATCTTGAAGCTTTCTCTTCGCTCCCCTCTTCTCTTTTGGTAGACGGTGGGTTGGAGGATTGCCCCCTTAGCAAAGTCACATCCAAAATGCAATTACTGAAAGTGTGCCTTGCCACACCATTCCCTCCCCACAATATATTAAGAAATGACTCTGCATTCCACCAGGTTGCGTAGCATCACGCCACTGATGTGCTATCAGCAGATGTTTTCTTTGACACGTTGCTCTGCAGTTTGGCGCATGAATCCACAGTTTTCAATGATGGTACTCAGGAGATGTACCAGAGAAGGCAGTGAGGCAGAGTTATCAAGAACCAAAATGCATTTAAAGCTCTACTGAGAATAAAGGCAGCGAGAAGTGGTTTTTTCCAGACTACAGAAGACTTTCCAAAGAGAAAAACATTATCTGAACCCATAATTGCCTCAGGTAGATAGAGCAGTCAAGACCCCCGCTGTATTCCTCCAGAACAATGTACCTTAAAATTTCACCCAGGAGTTTTCTTAGCAGGCAAAAATCTCACTCAGATGGTCTGATACTAGAAGCAGCAAGGTGACTTCTAATCCAAAATGACGAAATAAAAGGCAAAAACATTCCCTCTGAACACCTAAACCTGTAAGTGGGTGTTATGCTTAGTGGCAGGAGATAGCAGCAACTGAGCTATGCAGCAGCAACTAACTGTACAATAGGAGATTCGAGAAGAGACTGAAGAGCATTTCTTCAGAGGAACGGTATTAGCTGTCTTGAGGGAAGAAATTTTACCAATTTGCTTTATAATCTTTGATAATTTAATTAAAATGCAGCCAGTTCTCTTCTAACAGTTAAGGAAGTGCAATGCTGAAGAAGCTCTGAATGACAAAGCACCTGCCTCAGCAGCTCTCCCCAAGAGACAATGGTAGCAATAAAGATGAACAGGTTATGATGAAACCGGTTAGCTGGGATGAGGATGCCTTTAACCTCGAGCAGTAATGAAAAACAATTCAGAGAAATAACCAACTAAAGCAACAATGGTTGAGAAAGCAACAATAGAGACCGATGAAGTCCTGGCTGGACTGCTGAACCACACCTACATGACAAGGCTGCTACCAATTCCCCGTTCCGGGATCTCTTCTCCACTCTTAACAATGGCAGTTCCTGAAATCTTTGTTTTCGCCAGCCCAGAACAAAAAATACGTATTATAAAATCGGGTATCTACTAAATTCAATTAATTGTAACGTCCGACAATAATTTTCTTTTGTGCTTTATTCCACTAATACCGCAACAGCTTGTTGGGGTTTTTTTTTGTTTGTTTGTTTGGGTTTTTTATTTTTTTTCCCCCTCTCCGCATATATACTGCAGTCTATTGTATCAGAAACCACAACGAAAACTTATAAAACTGTCTTTTCACTTGCAATACCACCCTGCATCGCCGCCCTAAGAGAAGGACAAATAAACGCCGAGTCAGAGCAGCCCGCAGTCGGACAATACCGAGGCTGGAGCGCTCGGGGTGACAGCCTCGTTTACTCGCACGGCTTTTCTTTAACGCAGAACCTACACGCGTACGCAGAACCCGGGTCCTGAAAAATCTGCCCAGACGACAGAGAAGTCCCAAACTTCGACACAAAGGCGCGGCTGCGCTCCCTCCCGCGCAGCCTCTGCCGCCCGGAGGGAAAACGCCCCGAGCCCCGCCGGCTCTGCGCAGCGCCGGGGGACGGCGGGGGACTGCGGGCGGCAGCCCCAGCCCAGCCCAGCCCAGCCCCTCCATTCCCCAGCCGCCCTTTGTCCGCCCCGGGCTGCCGTCGGGACCGCAGTGCGGACCGTGCCACGCCCACCCGCCGGTGTCTCCGGGCAGACGGGCTCGGCGGCGGGCGCCGCGCTCCCGAGGCGGCCCCTCCGCCCCGCCGCGGCGTGAGGGGGCCGGCTGCGGCTCTCCGCAGCGCCCGCGGCCCCCGGGGGAAAGGCCAGCGGGCGGGAGGTTGCGGGCGGCACCCCGCGGGGAATAAAGAGCCGGAGCCCGCGGCTCGGCCGGGATGGGTGTCGGGGGTGAGGGGGGGGGGCGGCAATCCCGGCTCCCGGCCGCGCCCAGGGAGGGGCAGAGAGCCGGCGAGGGGATGTGGCGGCGCGGCTTGCGGCGCCCCGGCTCCCGCCGCCTCACCTCGCTCGATATTGGCGATGGCCCGCCGCAGGTGCTCCTCGGTCACCAGCTCGCCGACGACCACCAGCAGGTAAAACTTGCTGTCTAGGAAGCGGTGGGAGAGGCTGGGCGAGGTGGAGGTCGGGTTGGGGATGCTGCAGGAGGGCTCCGAGTCCACTTCCACCACTACGGTGGCCATCGCCCTCCTCCCCGCGGCTCCGGGGCGCTGAGCGCTCGGCGGCGGCTCCGCAGGCGACGAGGAGGGAGTGAGGGCGGGTGGGGAGGCGGCGGCGCTTTTATACGGAGACGGTGCAGGGCAGGGACCTGGTGAGGAGGAGGAGGAGGAAGGGGGGGAGCCGGCGCATCCTCCGCGCTGCCGCCGCCGCCGCCTTTCCAGCATCCACGGCTGATGTCATCTGCGGCAAAACCTCCCCGCGGCGGCCCCCGGAAGCAGGAAGGACGCGGGGGGCGAACAACGCCCCGAGGGGACGCCGAGGGGTGCGACCCGCGCCCGGCTCTCGGACCCCTGCGCCCCTCGCCGCCCTCGCTCCCCGCGCCCGCTTCCGGGCGTCTCCCTGCCCGCCGGGCATCCCCAGGCCCGTCCCGGCTCCCGGCCTCGAAACAGGGCGATGAGGAGCCGCAGGTGATGGCCTGGCGAGCCCGGGGGGGCTCGTGTGGGAAAGACGGGCGCCGGGGCTCCAGCGGCGCTCCAGACGCGCGTGGAAAAGCGGTGCCGCTGCCCAAAGCCTGTTGTCCTCTCCTACATCTTGCCGTAGCACTGCAGCAAAATTTGAGTCATGCTTGAAGCACACACCCTCGCCCTGCGATTTAAATATTCTTTCTAACTTTTAAAGTCTGAAAGCGGTTCATTTAATAAGATACTTCACGCATAACCTTTCTGCTCATGTTTAGTGCCCATGGATGGATGACACCAGAACGCTGGTTTTGGACAATGTGCTGAAACCTGTGTTCTCGGCTTCTTCACAGCTGCAGAAGTTAAATGGGCTTTGGTAGGTAGTGTTGACCAGGCTCAAGCACCTCCAGGGATCAATGATAGCAGAAAACTGACAATGATGACAGAACCGAAGGTTTCATTTCTCTTCTCAGAGGTATTGGCATCCCAATGCTCAGTGATAGCCAACTCTGAAGACTGTGTTACTCTCTCCTAATGTGGGATAAAGAAGTCAAATCTGAGATGTTCCTCTCACTTTACTGACATAAGCAAGACACTCGTTTACACTAAGCCTCTTATTTGTATGGCTCAAGTGATGTAGGATAAATTTCACTGTGACATAAGGAAAGGATATAAACTTCAATAGCTCGTTTTTTAAGATAACTTCCTGTCCCTGACTGAGAAGACACTTCCTATGTTTGCAGCTTCTTACAGTGCTGGATAATGCTCGGGAGCAGAGTGCTTGCCTGGATGAACCAGTACATCAGCCTCATCTTCTTTGTATTTTATTCCAGGGCACAGCAGACTAATTCACATGCATTTCAGGTCGTCACTGCTAAGTTGTTTTTTTTTTTTGTCTTACTGGCCTAGAGGCTGCATTTTCAACCCTCAAAGTTTAGAACATGATCATTTTAAGCGCTGGTCCATTGTGTTGTGTCTGTCTGTAGCACCTCGTGGTTTTGATATGAATAGCTCCTCTGCATAAATACAGCGCTCAGAGTCTTGGCTTACATGGTGTTCAGATGTTGCATCCTAAGTAGACTTTCTCTTAACTGCTGTCATTCTAAAGGCTTTGGAGTGAGGGTGAACGTTTCCACAGCCATGTCAGGTGGCTGAGACGACACAGTGGTAAGGAGCAGCAGTGCTCATTCTTCACTGCAGCTGACACTGCCGGTAAAACAAATACAATCACATGGATTCAGAAGAACTAGCAGCAGTTTTAAGGTTTGCAAGGCATTCAGAGGTGCAGCATGTAGCCCTTTGGATACCCCTGTTCATCTGGGCCCCATTGTGACTTTGCTGTTCCCTTGCTAATCCTGTCAGTTTCCATGGGATGGTGTAGATGCCTACTTAGAAGTAACGTACATCCCCTGCGTCCTTTTCCTATATGACCCTCTTCCTGATAATTTATTTTAATTATAGATACTTTGAAGACTTGCCAGGTGGTGCCCACTGGAGAAAGCCAGCTTTGCCTTCCGTCACTGCAGCCTGCAGTTTTGGGATATGCCTTTATTTCAATCACCAACAAGAGCAGCTAGGCTCTCAGCCATGGAAGGGGCTTGCCAAGGGGACTTGCCAACTGGTTGCAGAATAGACAGGTACAGGTTCCTGGATATAAAGGTAAAACAATTCCTTGCCTCACAAGCACAGAAGGTTAAGTGTGATAGTCAGAGAAATGCACACCAGTCACTGTATGTGCTTTTTCTTATTTTAATAGAAGTGGAAACAATCCATAGCTGGAAAGATGCCTGTGAATTTGAAAAGTAGGAGCTGAGAAGAATGCATTTTATCGAAAAATAAAATGCTTACATTAAGGTAGGTCGTACAGTTACATTTGAAACAGCCTGCTCAGGTAGTCCTCTATTTTATGCTGCACTGTGAAATAACATGCAGTTACAACATGGTATGGTAAAAGATGAACTGTTACAGTCAGACTGTCTTGTGATGGGTGATGTGTCACACATTGAAACCCTAAGGACAAGAGGTTGTCGTTGTTAAAAAACAGTCTTGTACTGAACACTTCAAAGGATGCCAACCTCTGGCCTCATTCGTTCACGAGCGTATGCTGCATCCTCTGAGGTGGAAGGCAGACAAGAAAGGTGCTTTATCCTCCTGAACCTATCTCTGAGGAAGCTGCAGGGTCCCAGCTCCATAGCCACTGTTCACACTGTGGCTTGCCCTGTCAGTATCTCAGTCAGGTAGATTTGTTTGTCGTCATCTTTCCTTATCTGGAAGCTAATTTATGTCCTGCAGTTTGGAGCATCAGGTCCACTGCTGAGTGAAACATGGAGATGTGCTGCGTAAAGTTGACGTAGTGTCCTGTGACCCATACTGTTTGAGAGTGATAGTACCTGCCTACCTGCAGCTAAATCACGTAGGTATACCCCTTCAGTAGAAGAAACAGCAACATTCATGGACTATGGAATATATTTTACTGTTTCAAAGAGACAGTGATTGAGACCTGCACCTGTCTGGCAGGTTTGATTATTTTGGTTTGATTTTGTTGTTTTTTTTATGTTCAGTACCAAACTGAGGTGCCACAGTTGAATATGGTCAAATATTACGTGTGGAGCTGTATTTTTTTGATGTTGTGTTTTTTTAAGTGCTGTTTGTTACACACTAATATTCAAGTTTCATTGAAGTCCAAACTTCAAATTTTAAATGAAATTTCAGTGATTTACATGCCTTTAGGCTGGCCCATTGTCAGGACACTGAGGGGAGACCTCACTGCAGTTACATTTTCCTTGTGAGGGGAAGAGCAGGGACACTGATCTCTTCTGTGTGGGGACAGTGACAAGACCCGGGGGAATTGGCCTGGAGTTGTGTTAGGGGAGGTTTAAGGTGGATATTAGGAAAATGTTCTTCACCCAGAGTGTGGCTGAGCACTGGGACAGGCTCCCCAGGGAAGTGGTTACAGCGTCAAGCTTGAAAGAGTTCAAGGAGTGTTTGGACAACGCTCTCAGGCACATGGTGTGATTTTTGAGGTGTCCTGTGCAGGGCCAGGATTTGGAATTCAGTGATCCTTGTGGATCCCTTCCAACTCAGGATTTGCTGTGACTTTTTAAATTTAAGAACTTTACTGAAGTGTTTCAGAAGGCTCTCTTCTTTGAGAGAAAGGCCAGTCTGAGAATCACACAATGTGTCATGAAGGTTGCTCCTCAGGTGGGTAGGATTTCTTAAGGATAGACAGGAAGACCTAACTTCTAGAGATGGAGATTTGCTGGCCTAGACATGAGGTGACAGATTCACAGAATGGCTGGTTGGAAGGGGCCTCTGAAAGTAGTTCTGTCTAATTCCCCTGCCTTAGAGTAGGTTTCTGAGAGCTGTGTTCAGTGGGGTTTGAATATCTCCACGAATGTAAACCACCACCGTTTTGGGCTACTTCTGATGCACGATGAAGTCAAGAATACATAACCAGTTCTACAGCAGGTAATACCTGTATCATTTTGTACCTCACATGGTGCCTTCTCAATGTGACCATCACTCTCAACTCCCCTGCTCCACCTCACCCCCCCATTTCCTGCAATCAGAAGCTCCACCATCCCCATGTGGTCCAGCCTTCACCTCCCAGAGTCTCCTTGCTGCGTTGTTCCTTTGGGGCAACTCAGCAGAGCATGCAGCAGCAGCAGCACAGGTGCAGAGGGACAGCCAGCATGTCACCCTAGCCCCAGCAGAGCAGAAGTGTCACCCTGCAGCTGCTGGCCATGGGGTGATTAGTCATGAGCCTTTCCCTGCCGACACCTGGATGTGTGGTTCATGAGGAAGCCACTCTGGAATTTGTTCTGAGATACATATAAAGTTAAGTTAACCATTTCTACCATGGTTAGACAACTCCTCCTGCCTTACCCCACTTTTTAGGCAGGGATGCCTCCTCATTTCTAACATCCTCAGGCTGGCACTGCCAGAGGAGCTCTTCCTGCAGCAGAGATGGTGGCAATAGCCAGGGTCACCAGAGAGAGCTGTGCCTGCACGAGCAGACAGAGGCTTGGACTCCATGAGAGACTCTCAGGAAATACTTTATGTTTTAGGTGGCAGGCTTTATATTTAACTATGTGGAAAATAAAAATTGCTTGACCTGCATTCAGTATGACTTCTGTTTCAATGATTGCCCTTTAAATTGCAAAGGAGAGAAAAGCTTTTAGTTGCTTATTGTGAAATATCCATTTCAACTGGTATTTCATCTCCTTCCACTTTCCCACTCCTGCCACTTTCTCCACAGAAAAGAGAAGTTAAATATATATTAAAAAAAAAAAAAAAAAGTGAAGAAAGCAACACTATTGCTTTTAAAAATAACATTTTCTCTCACTTTTAGCTTTCTGTCTTGAAGTGAGAGAAAAATAACACCAACATTTTGCCTTAGTTCCCAGTGGAAAAAATAATTATTTTTTATCAGAGTAATTCCCCTCTTTTTCTTTATGGAAAAAAAATTAGAATTTAAAAAAAAAAAAAAAAAGAAAAGAAAAAGGTACTTTATTTAGCTGCAGTGAGAATTAAATGAAGAGAAAATTATTTTCCACTGGACTGTTAAAAAGAAAAATCAAAAATAATTATTTTGCATAATTTTATCTTGACATTTGCTATGAAAAGAACATGTAGCTTTTCATGAAAATAAAATGATTGCTTCTCCACTGTTGAAGGGAAGATACAACAGTTGTAAGTAATTGGATCAAGTTTACTAATTAGCACGATGCTTAAAATTCAGCAATAAATGATAATAAAAGCATTGAAGGCAATGGTACCCATTGTACCACAAAGCTGGATGGATAATTAAACATCATCAGCTGCAAAAACAATGGTAAGACAAAGTGGTTGACATCAGGCAGTAGTTTTGATCATCCTTTGAGTTCAGGGCTCAGTAGTCAACTCTTCTGACCAAGAGAGAGAATGGTCGGTCTGTTGACGTGGGATATAGTTAGGGTGTCAGGAGACGAGTTTGTCAGGGTTTAAATCCTTATTGAAGGTCTGCAAGTTAGAGAATTTCATTCAGGTGCTAGGGTAAAATACAGTTTATCTCCTATCACACCAGCCTGAAGAACCCTGTGGCCAAGAGATCCCACATGTGCTTCCTTTCAAGCCAGTTTTAGAGCTCACTCTTGGCTTAGGAGTGGAGACAAATCAAGCCACGGGTTTAGAATACCTAAATGTACACCGCCATCTGCTTGGTTGGGGGCAGCTGGAAGCTGAGAGTTCCTGCACTGGGCTGTTGGCTGCCAAAAACCCGTGTTCAGCCTGGCCACAGGCTGCCCAAAACCTGCCTGCCCTGGCAGCACAGCCTGTCCGTGCTGGAGGACCATCAGCCAAGGTCTTAGTCCCTTAACTTGCTACAGGCACAAAGGAGAAAAATGTCAGTGGGCTGTTGGCCTCATGCTGCTCCATCCTAGATACTCAGGTGGCAAAAGCACTTGGAGGTGCTCTAAAGAAAAGGGTGGGTTGGTTTTTTGGGTTTGTTTTGTGGGTTTTTTGTTGTTGTTGTTGTTGTTTTGGGGGGGGGTGGTTTTTTGTTGGTTGGTTGGTTGGTGTTTTTTTGTTTTGGTTTGTTGGTTAGTCGTTTTTTGTCTTTGTTTGTTTTTGTTTTTGGTGGGTTGTTTTGTCTCCAGGCTGAATTGTTTAAAGCTGCCTCTGGGAGCCAAACAGCAGGTAGATATTTTACGTAATATTTTCATGTAGTTTTAAGACATGCCTTACAACACTTTTCAGAGGTTACCTGCTAGCTCTGCTTGCTCTGTCGGATTTAGAATTGCTTATTATTATTATTTCATTAGGGTCCTGTTCTCTCAAGCACACAACAATGAAAATGACGAATTGCTACTGCACAAAGAGTAGGAAGCAAGAAATCATGGCAAGCATCATCTCACACGGTGCACTGACAGGCTTCCGAACACAGAATCTGGGGAACTGCTCCATCTTCCTGCTGGAAAGGTCCAACAGACCCTGGTGCTACACTGGAGGCATCACAACTCTTCAAGGCTGTAGCAGTTTCATGTATTGCATAGCTGCAGCCAGAGTGGTGCATCATTTTGCACCTTTGCCCCGGGCTCTTTGTGCGTGCAAGGATCTTGGTGGCACCTTTCATTCCAGCGCTCTTGCTATGTGGAAAGTTGCATTGAGTCCCATTCCTAAAAGGACAGTTAGTGACTCTGATACTGCCTGAAGAGCATTTAGCCATTCTACTGATGTAGCCTTTAGTCTTACTGTTGCAATCATCCCATCCTTTAAGTGTTTCAGCTAACACAGAGCCTCGTACTTTTTCAATAGGACTTGCTACTCGAACAGCATAAATGGTTGAAATGGTTAACTTAATTTTGTATGTATCTCAGAACAAATTCCAGAGTTGTTCACTCGGACCACCTACATGACTGACCATCTGGTTCCTTTCCCCTTTTGTGGACTTTGCTGTTTTTTGCTTAAAAGCAGTGTTACTATTTGTACGATTTTGCATAATTTTGGCATGTTTGTTTGTTTATTTGCTTTCCTTTGTTTTCTGTTTTTATTCATTTGTCCGCCTGAGTCACGCTATTAGGCTGACACAAAGATGATTTAGGGATGCTCTTTAAATTAAAATGTCATTCCTAGTCATTGGTACTTTGCAGTAGGATGGGATGTGCTGACTAAGAGTTGCACTGCAGAATTTACTGAAAGGTTTGAGTGGAGCGTGTACAGCAGGGGTGCCCAGAGAGCTCAGTAATCTGAGCATTTTGCTAAAGGGCCCCTTTTTCTGTAGTGGGAGAGACCACCACCACTGGTCATTCTGATATAAGGGTCCACCATCAGTGTCTGCTTTGTGCCTTAGGGTGTGTCTTTTAGTCCTGCCGTGGCAGTGAGCCAAGAGTCCTTGTGAAGCTGGAGCCATGCTATGGGATAGAGAGGTTCTGCCATGATTTCTTCCTAAAAATTGTCCTGGTTTTTTGTCGGGTTATAATGCAACTTTCTTGCCAGAAGTTGCATCATAACCTCTTTGGGTAATTCTAGAGTGGTGGTGTATTTCTGAAATACAGAGAAATTTTGTTCTTTCTCATTGTTTGCAAAGGCAGTAGAGCAACAGTGTTAGAGCCATTGCTGAAAAGTATGATTTCCAATGTAAGAATTTAGATCCATGACCAAGTACATTACAAAAGAATGTAATTTTTTTGCATTTGTTCAAATGTTCTTTTCCAGGTATTCGTATTCTGGTTTTTGGGGT
Organism: Hirundo rustica; assembly: GCF_015227805.2. Taxonomy (NCBI): domain Eukaryota; kingdom Metazoa; phylum Chordata; class Aves; order Passeriformes; family Hirundinidae; genus Hirundo; species Hirundo rustica. Next base: position 4,057,312 of record NC_053488.1, on the reverse strand, counting down.
TGTCCTGTGCAGGTCAGGAGTTGGATTCAGTGATTTTTGTGGGTCCACTCCAAGTTAGGTTATCCTATGATTCTAATTAAATATTCCATTCAGTTTTCCCTAAGGTAGCTTGAACTTCTTTTATTGTGGGTTGTTTGGGTTTTTTTCCCAGCTTTTCCTTATGCTGGTTCCAAAATCATTTTGAATTCCAAATTTGAAAGGGTGCAGTATTCTTCAAAGCTCAAGGAAGGCAAGATATGTATTAGCATGACTTACTTTACTGCAGTCACCCTGCAGGCATACTTTCGAGATTGCAGCTATTATATCGTCATTATGTGCAACAATAGTATACACTTGTGTGTATCATGAAAATGATACAAGAAAAACCTCTTTCTCCTCCCAGTAAAACTGGATATACTACTTTTTACATGCAGGAATATCTTCTTCCAGAGCAGCACAGAAATGTTGCTGTTTCTGGGATAACACGAAGTGCCATTGCACTCAGTTTTGTGAAAAGGCATCAAAGAGTATACCCTTTCCAAGCAAAGTCATGGCTATAAATTGCATAGATAGAATGTAATCTCCATTTTTGAGTAATACAATGTATTTTGGCAATACATGGTCGGAACATTTTTTTCATATTTCCCCGAGAAAATCCCAGTTCCACAAACTACAGTGAGTCAACTCTGTAATAGGAGATAAGGTTATTAATAAATTGAGGGAACAGTTTTATTTATCTGGGTATCCTTAGCACAAGCTCTGTGTGTTTTTTGGGGGGGATTTGTGTTGAGTAGGTTCAGTCACAGTAGATTTTGTCATCACTGAGAGAAAGCACTCAAACAAATCCCTGTGACCCAGGGGTCACAAAATTGTTCATTGCTATATTCCTGCATTAATGCATTGTATTTTTAACAGCATCAAAGTCATTATGGATGATTCATTCAATGAAAACATTTGCTTATCTCCAAGAGGAGTCTCAGATTATCTCTTGCTTTTTTGACATCTCAGGCTATAGGCTTAGTCTTCTGGTTTTGTCACGTCATTTTCCTTGGGTTCAGTTAATGTCTCAATCTGATTTGATAGTAACACACTCAGTGGAGAGCATAAAGCAGCTGTCCAGAGCCACTTTTATAGAAAACTAAATTAAAGCTGTGGTAGAAGGACGAGTAAATCTCCATCTAGAAGAAAACTGCTAAAGCCACCTTAGGTGCAAAGTACTGAGAAGAGGAATTCATGGAAGAAAAGTCTGGGAGACTGTGCTGCTTTTGGCAGGGACAGAGTTAATTTTTTTTCACAGTGGCTGCTGTGGGGCTGTGTTTTAGATTTGTGCTGAAAACGGTGTTGAAAATGTAGAGATTTTTCACTGTTGTTGAGCAGTGCTTCCTGCCGAAGCCTTTTCTGCTCCTCACACCAGTGAGGGGGCTGGGGTGTACAAGGAGTCGGGAGGGGACACAGCTGGAATGGCTGACCCCAACTGACCACAGGGATATCCCAGGCCATATGGCACCATGCTCAGGATATAAAGCTGGGGGGAGATGAAGGAAGAGGGTGTGTTCAAAATCATGACATTTGTCTTCCCAAGTCACTGCTATGCATGACAGAGCCCTGCTTTTCTTGACGACAGCATGGCCAGGGAAAGCAGTGAATTAATTTTTTGGTTTGCTGTGCTTGTTCATGAGGCTTTTGCTTTTCCTATTAAATTGTCTTAATGCATGAGTTTTCTTGCCTTTACCCTTCCAGTTCTCTCCCCCATCGTGCTGTGATTCTGTGCATTATTCTGTGATTCTGTGATTCTGTGATTCTGTGCTGGTGAGGGAGAGATCGAGCAGGTGTGTGGGGCTTTATTGCCAGCTGGGGGTGAAACCTAACAGAGATGAGTGCAAAGAACACTGATGAAGTTATTATAAAATGGACAGGGAACTATTTTCTTCCTCCAAATATTTTGTGAAGCCTGGGTTTTGGTTTTATGTCCATGGTTTTTTGGGTTTTGGGGTTTTTTTTTTTTTTTTTTTTTGAGGATGATCAGGGTTGATGGTAAGATTTTTTTTGCCATTGGCTTTGCTAGTTAGGAGGCCAGCCAGGCAGTCTGCCTCCAAATGGAATTGCTGGCAGGCAAAGCCCATGTTCTGCTTGCATCTAGCACATAAAAGGGATAAATATCAAGGCTGTGGAATATATTTAGGAGAAAAAGTTCCAGAATAAGGAAAACATGAAATTAAGAAAGAGTCATGTTTATTTTGGCTGAAAAAGATGCTGCAGATGCTGTGCAACCTAATGTTAAAACACGTATTAGTACCTCCTTTCAGGCTGGTGGCATTGGAGGAAGAGTGGAATAAGAGCAAAGAGGTGGCTAGCAAGAGGACCATGATATTGTCAAATTGGAAAGTAATTGCAGAAGTAAAGGATGAGATGAAGTAGGAATAGACTTGGACAGATACAGTAGGTATTGAAACAAACATTAAATATGATCACTTCTCTTCCTGTGCACTCTTCTTGCAGGTAACAGCGTAGGAACTCATCATCTGGGGGAGAAAAGGAAGAAGGTTGGTTCTGGCACAGTTCCCCTGCAGCCCTGCAAGACCCAGGGCGTTGCACAGAGGGTAAGTCAAGGTGTGCACAACAAATGGAATGATTTCTTGCAGCCATGGTTGTCTGTGTTCCCCATGGAGCAGAGCACGTGGAGACAGCGCTGAGAGAGCGCCTGAAGATTCCCCTGCACCTACAAAGGGCACAGAAGCCCCTGCTGTGACCAGCAGAACTGGTTGTCCAAAACAAGGGCGAGGGAATCATGTTGCAGGATTGCTGTACAGCGCGCTGCCCGTCAGCTTCTCCTCAAGCAGTGCCAACCTGCTCTGGGTCCCAGGCCAAAAGCTAATGGGAATGCTCTTGTGAGTAAGCATTTCTGGACTGAGTGCACTGTGATCTTCATGAATTGCACATCTTTGGGGAGAAATTTCTCAAAACTGCTTGCAGACCCCTGCCTCCCTTTATCTCTGCATTGTGACGTTGTTGGCTTAGCCTGTACATCCACGATGGCAGCAGAAAGTGCAGAAGGACTAATGACAGGTGTCCAACATATCTCCAAATTGCTGCTGCCTTGCTCTCTGACCAGGGTAGCCACTAATGTTTTCATTCCATGAGAATTGTCTTTCAGTGTCTTCAGCATAAATTCCCATTTACAAGTTTTTCCTAGGGCTTTTGTTCTGTTTTGCTTGGGTTTTTTGTTGTTGGTTCATTCAGTGGTTGTGTTTTTCAGGATTTGTTTGTTTTGTTGCCTTTTTTTTTTTTTCTTTTTCTGAGCATAGCAGTAAAACATACACCAAAATCTAATAAGTAATGAAAGCCAGCCTGGGCTGTTTTGAGTTGATGAATCTATAGTGATATTTTGCACTGAGTATTTAATTAACAATTCTCTTTATGATAAATAAACCGGAATAAAACCAGCTATGCTTCCAAGAACTGAATTTGTCCTCTGCTGCTACTGGCAGTAAAAATTAATAAAGTATTATTTTAGTGTGCAGTGTAAGCTTTAATAATTCTCAAAGAATGAAAGGAGCTCACCTGCGAAGGGAAACCTTGTATTTTACCTTTGTCACAAAGATGTATTTATATTAAAGCATATATATTTGGCCTTCATTGTTCTTCTGTTTTCTCATTTATAAACCACTGATTTTCTTGGCTTTGGAAGGCTGTTTGAAAAGGAGGATATAAATTCTTCAAGAATGTGAAAGTAAGAAATGTCTTTATTCTGGGCTTTCGTGTACATTCGTTTTCTTCTGCTCAATTTCCTACATGCATATCTTGATTTTAAGGAATTTTCTGTTAGTGTTACTCAGTTGTTTGAGTGTTTTTACCTTAAGCATTTATTCTCTTGCTGTCATTGATTGAAAAAGCAGGGAGATGTCCATGTGCAAGGGAGTGAAGGTGAAATTATGTAACACGAGAGGATGATCTCTTCTGCAGTCTTCTAACCTAAGGGGTCACCTTATCGTCCATCCAGATAAATTCTAAGCAGGCTGTGATAATATTAAGAAAATGAGTTTATCATATTGAGAGTTTACCATTCGCACAGTATTTGAGATCCAGGCATGCTGAAGAAAAGTCTACCTTAAACTCAGGGTTTGTTTTTTTTAAGTTTTCCTGAGAGAATAGAAAGTTTACTCTGTTGGTATATTAGTATATCCAGTAAAATACAGCAGCATAGTTCTCGTTTTAGTTGTGAGACAATGCCCCTGGCTTAGTGTAAAGTCATTATGCAGTACGCCCAGTTTACTGAAATTCTGGAAGCTGATAACAATAATTAAAACACTACATGACAAGTAGTAGTTTATTATGCAATCCCACAATGCCTCCTTGGGTTGTTAGGCGCTCAGCCAACTGCTTTGAACCACCTGGAAGAATTATTCTTACACCTATCACGGATAGTGTTAGGGAAGGATCCGATGGGCTCGCAGATCTGCGGTTAACACGCGCTAATCGCGCCGGTGAGGTTTCATCTCCTGAGTAACTAAACTGATATTGAGTTAAGTGATAATGACCAGGGGTGAATATTGCTTCTGCCTCCGTGATTGATGGAGCTGAACACATGGCCCAAGGCTGAACAACAGGCCCGTAGTCAGCAGGCAGAGCCCCAAATGCAGCTGTGGGTGTTGTTATAAGACAAGACTGGCTGCAGGTGTTTCAGGTCGCAGGAGGATGGGGAAGAAAAAAGCAAGCATCTTTGTGTAGGCATAGGATATGCCTGAGGAGTAAGGTGTGCGTGAGCCATGTGTTGTAAATGTGCTTAACATTTCACAGCTGTAAATATGTGCGAATTTATCTGAGTAGCTTCTAGTCTTACGGGGTTTTTTTAATAATATTTTTTCAGTCAGATGAGTTAAACGATCTTAAAAGGTTCCATTTCCATAAAACGGGATATCCTCAGTCTGGATACTTCATCCTCTGATGTCCAGTTGATTATTCTCTTGATTTTCAAATTTATTTGTGTACCTTTCCAAGCCTTTTCTCATACTGGGACTAACCTGGGGCATGATGAAGTCATAGCCAAAAATCACAGTTGTTCTACTGGGATGATAATTCATGTGTGGTTTTGCAGCTTCAAGATACTGCCAAGTTAAAATTTGTAGTATTTCTGTAGTCCAGACCACAAAAACTTGATTTCTTGTCTTCATTGCAACCTTAAGAACACGATGATTGGTCCTTTTTTATTGCAGCTTGACGTTGCATACATGTACATTAGATAACAAACACATCAGCGTTTCCCAACAACAGCCATGAAAAATTAGCTTTGGAAATGCACCACGAGTATTGGGGACAATCATACTCTCTAAAAAAGATACTAAATCTGGGTTTCTAATTAGGAAGGAAATTTTATATTTTTTTAATATACTCCTAATAATTCCTTCTTAATTTTGGTTCCCTGTGCTGCCACAAGAGGAGGAGATGGTGTTCAGAGCAAAGGCCTTGCTGGAGTGCTTTGAGAAGCACAGTGCAGGAGCATCCCTTTCCCTCCACTTGTTATGGTGGAAAGAGAGGATGCTGAACTATTCAGGACTAAATTAAATGCCCAAAAAAAAAAAGAAGAAAGTTACTTGAAAAAAATAACTTAAACTCATCATGTTAGATTTTGTGTTGTACATGGAAAGTTTAGAGTTACTAGTTTTGCATGAAGGCTGAAGCAGTTTTGGTTGTTCAGCTGATGACATCTCATTGTTTCTTAGTGTGTACTGAGTATCATTGTTGCATGTCACCCTTTAGGAATGGTACTCCCCCGTTCAGTGCTTCCACTGAGACTCTCCAGACCACCTTGCTTCCTGCTTGTTCCCCTTCCTCCTGCCCTGGATGGACAGGAGGATTGGAGGCAACAGAAGGTGAAAGGTTGAGGCGAGAACAATTTATAGGAAACAGCCATGACATAGAAAACAAACGCCGACAGCAGCAATATTACTAATAGAAGTGTACAAAAGAGAGAGTGATTCACTTGCAAAATCCTCACTGCAGAGCTTGACCTGCCCACAGCCACACCACCTCAGCTGTTCCATCCAGCTCCTATCCCATGCCACTCAACTATTCCCTCTATTCCCTCTGGCTCCATGGGTACCGCACTGTTCCTCTGCCATGCTTCCTCAACAGGAAAGAGCCCCTTCTCCTCAGAAGAGAGTCCCTTTCCCCCTGCCCCCAGCAATGATGTAGTCTAGAATAACCCCCAACTCCCAAATGAGCCCCCTCCTGGCTGCTGCAAAAATTAACCCTGTCCTGGCTGGAACTAGGACAGTGACTGAACAGAAGGGCGTGAGCACTTTGTCACTGGTTCAGTGGTTTTATTGCTGAGTTCTGTTTAAATTTAACTGTCCAATGGGGCGTTTGAAGGAAAATTGATTTTCTGTTTTTAATAAGTGAAGGGCCTTTGGGCAGTTTCGCCTTGAGTGCTGCCTCTGGTCATTCTGCACTACATTCTCAGTGTTTCAGAATGCAAATTCAGAAAATGTATTAATAAAAAATTCAGACAGCTTGATCATGACAGCCCCATGCTCTTTGAAACCCCTCTGGAAAAAGAGCTCAAATTCCACACGTCTGCCGTTTTCTGTAACACAAAAGGGAACTTGTAACATGCAATGGTAATTTCAGTTGCCTGGCTTACTGTAGGCCAGTTTAGGTGACGTCTAACAATGGTTTGCTCTTGCACAAGCCTTGGTCTGGTGGATTACAGCAGAGGGACCACAGTGGTGACAGAAGAGGCCATTTGATTTCTCACCTGTGACCATGGGGTCTGTCATAAATAAATAAAAAAAGAGGGATAACTGATCAATATCTGGGCTGCAAGAGAAATAGGTGAGTGCTGCAGGCGCAGAGTTTGTGAGCTCATACACAGGTTGGAGGTGTACAGTATTAGCCTGTCGTTTAAATCAGTTGTGTTTGAGAAAAACTTACAGAAGATATTTAGGAGATCATAAACCTGGAAGACTTCCATGCAACAGTTAGTAAGGGGGGTGTCTGGATGTATATTTAAATGAGTGTAAACTCTCCATCTTAGAAAAAAACGCTTACCAGAAAGCTTTGGGTAAGCTTCATTCGTGGAAGTTCCTGACAGCAAAGTGAAAGGGCAAATGGCAAAGGGCATCAGCTCTGTAGAAACACTGTCACCAGAGGCTCATGAACCGTGTTTCCAAGAGCAGAGCTGGACAAGATAAGTGGAGCTATCACAACTCTCCTTTTCCCAGCTTTAGACCTGTCATGAATAGCTGTGTTGCTTCTTGCTTTCCTGACAGCTTAAATGAAATGCAGTCTGTAACTGCACTGTTGCCAGCCTGACCTGACTGCTCTTTGTTTTCAAAACGGGGGGTTTTTTGCCACAATGTGTAACACTGGAGGGCACAGACAAAACCCCCTGCTTTAAATTTTAATTTGCTGTTGTACCCCTAAGGGAAAATGCTGTCCGTGAAGTTTTCCATGAAACAGAGTATGAGAACGGGGTGGGGGGGGGAAAGGACAAATGAAGATTTTCCTGCTGTTCTTACTGTCCTTGGTGTTGTGGTGGGCTTAGAAGCTGGTTTAAAACCAGAGCTCTGCAGGTGATTACAGAAGACAAGCACAGTCTGTGCCACCCAGCTCTGAAGAAATTTCCACTTTGATTGCTTATAAGCAAGTTGCCTTGAAAGGTGCTATACCATCAGCAACTGCTGCCAAGTGTGCTCCTTCTCTGGAAGTTTCAGACTTTTAGCACTAGGACCCCATCCAATTGAAGGCTCAGCACTGATGATAAAGCAAAGCTAACAATCAGCTCAGCTAGACTGAGGGGGTAGTCTCTTTGATGTAGGTGAGGAAAATTGCTTTTCCCAAACAGCAGCATTCAAGATTTCCTTTGCAATTGTTTGTTTATCTTGCATTTTATTTGGACCAGAGAAATGGGGGGCCTTGAGACTTCTAATGCGTACCTTGTTATGAAAATAGGTTAGTATTGCATTCCAGCATCTCGTACAAAACAGAATACTATCTGTTACAAAATTCCACTTCTTCACATTCTAAAACCTTATCAATATTTTCACTTCTTTTTTTTTTTTCCCTGCTGTAGTGCTTTGAATCCTCAGACTCCGTTAGTCCTCTCTCTTATCTGAAGGCAGTGCTGGAGGATGGCTGAACTCCCTCACACCGCACAGGGAGTTGTTCCAGAACAGATTGCAAGGAGAGTGATGCAGCACAACTCGGCTCCCTCCTTCTCTCAAGATAGAAACTGGGCTTTGAAAACAATAAGCCTCTCCACCAGGCATGCTCAGAACCTCCCCGCCGGCTGCTGGTTACTGTTGGCACCCACTTACTGCCTGGAAAGTGTAAAAAGCTCTTTCCTGATGTGCCATGGGCTGAATCACTGGTTTTGTAGTTTTGAAAAATATAAATATTTGATGAGCTACGGGCTGTCATTGTCTCCCAGCTCCTTTTCCTGTGCTGTATTTTTCACACGGGAACCAAGTAAAAATCGGTGTGCATACAAAGATCACATATCCAACCCTGTGAAATGAACTCCTAAGGTGAATGCATCTAGGTGTACAAAAAGCCTTTGCTATGAGTAACAGATTTTCTCCTGCAAGAGGCAATATCTTTAGCAATTTCCCTTGGATTTTTCAAATGTTGTAACTTTTCAGTGCTATAAGTGTAATTCAGCATCGGTAAAAAAAACCTCTTAGAGGTGCTACAACAGTGGTAATTTTTATTGCCTCCACCAGAGTATTGATCTGAGACTGGACAGTAGCCCCCAGTTATTTCTGAACATAGCAGTGTCAAGCTGGCAAAATAGAAGTCAGGCTAAGGGTAAGGTCACAAATAAATTGAGAACAGAAATACTCTATTCAGAGTGATGCAGAAATAACAAAAGCAAAATAATTAGCATAAGTTTTCAAGAAAGAATAAAGATTACCAAACTAAAATAAATGTGTGTTGGTTTTGTTTGTTTGTTTGTTTTTGTTTGAATTTTTTTTTTTTTTTTTTTTTTTAATTCGGTGTCATCTTTCTATGGCAGAACTTGGACAAAGGGATTTTTGAGAAGCCTGATATAAGGAGCTAAGAGCTTCCCTGTAGTTACTAGCAGAAAGGAATATTATCTGTTTATTTCAACACCTTGGAAAAATCAAAGCAATCCTGACATCAAGGTCACCATAAAAAGAGTCATGCCTGGTAATTCAAACCGTGAGTTTTGACAAAGAACATTCACAGAGACAAAGAATGTTCACAGAACTTGATCGTAAGGTTTGTTCCTTGTTTTCCCTGTAGCTAGAACAGTTTTCGTAATTTACTGCACACTGGCAATGGTTTACTGTCTAATTTTCCACACTCCCCAGTTACATTAGATATTCTAGCCCAATGCTGTTGTATTACTCCCTGAAACCCAATATCATGTGTCTTCACATCTCACATGCACTTTCAGACTGAATGCTTTTATTTGGATTATTGCAGCTAGAGCAGAAGGAATCATTACAACATCTCCTTGACGAAGCACACAGCCTGTACAATGCACACATCAATATAATTTGTCTTGGAATGGAACAGCCCCCCAACAGCATGTGACCCTCACATCCCCCCAACATGCTAGAAAAATGTCAAATCTCTGCACTGCCATCCAAAAAATAAGTGCATAAAACCCCAGACCTTCACTTGGGAATACTCTGGGGCCAAATGTCTCTTTTTCATAACATTCTTGCAGCATCTTGACCTTAAAAGATAACTAGATGCCAAATTCCACCAAATTGATCAGGAAAAAGAGGCAAGACATAAAGAAAGTAAGAGCCATACAGCTTATTTGTTTTGTGTTGTCATGGACTCTTCCATCCCCAAAAGAGAAGGAAAAATATCTCTACACTGATCTCTTATCCTGGATTATATCAGTTACTGGGTATTATTTTTTCCTAATCAAAGCACAGCAATCTCTTCCATGAATTAACTTTTGATGAAGAGTCTGCTTTGGTGAAGTAACAGATTTGAGTTTCTGAAACAGTTACTGCTGGCTTGAGTAAGCACATCTGTAGATGAGGACCAGAGCTATTTCCAGATCCATTAGAGAGTTAAGAGTGATGCCATGGTGATCAATGCAATTATTTTGCTGGAAATGGTTTGGCAGGGGCATTGCAAAGGGACATTAACTGAAATGGGTTTTTATTAGATAAATGAGGAAGATGGTTTCTAGATTGTTTTAGATGCATGTTTGCTCACTTGTATTTTCCAGTGTAATCTGTAATACAGTAAATCTATAATCCAAGCATATGTCCAAGGAGAGTGTTTGGTAATCGAGACACATGGTGTACAGAGTAGCAATTTACTAGTATACATCTACGTGCTGAAAAATACACCTGAAACTGGAAAATGGAGAATGATCATAGAAGTTTAGGTTGAAAAAGACATTTAGGATGATTAAGTCCAATGCTGAGAAAACCTCAGCTAAACCAAATCCCTCTCTAAATGCCACATCTACACATCTTAAATACCTTCAGGGATGGTGACTCCTCCACTACCAGCCTGTTCCAATGCTTGACGGCCCTTTCAGTGCAGGAATATTTCATGTTATACAACCTAAACCTCCCCTGGTAAAACTTGACGCTGTTTCTTCTTGTGGTATCACTTGTTACTTCGGAGAAGAGACTGACCCTCACATCCCTGAATCCTCCTTCCAGGTGGTTGGAAGAGTGTGGTGAGTCACATTTCTCACCCCACCCCAACCCTGAGCCTCCTCTTCCCCAGGCTGAACCCCCGGCTGCCTCAGCTGCTCCTCACAGGATTTGTGCTCCAGACCCTTCCCCAGCTTCACTGCCCTTCCCTGGACACCCTCCAGCACCTCTTTTCTCACAGTCAGTGGCCCAAAACTGGACACAGGATTCAAGCTGTAACTCTTTTCCCCCACCACATCCAAAAAAAGGATGGAAAATCTCCTTAGTCCTATTTCTGTTGTTAATGCGTTTATAGAACAGAATATAGAATTTGTGTTACAGTGGCAATATAAATAAAAGAAATAGTCTGTTCCTCCTTTTGTTACAAACAAGGGATGTATGCCCTGGAGATAATTTTGCTTTCACTTAAGCCCTTCATAATTATTCCGTCTTTTCAAATGAACCAACAACAACAGCAACAACAACAACAACAATAAAGGCAGTGATGGATGAGCTAAAATGTGGATTAAGGCTCTCTGCGTACTTGATACACATGTACAAAGGTATTCAACATTTGAAAAAAAATAAGGTGACATACAGTTTACCTTGTATAGATACAGACTTTTTACACAAAATGATGCTTTAAGATTCCATAAGATATTTGACAGCTCCCTTTTAATTTGCATCCTGGCTAATGATGAAGTTGTTGGATGGATGCCATGAGTACAGCTCTGAAACAAACTATCCAGACCATTTTGATTTTGTCCTCCATTGGTGTAATGTTATCTGCTGATGGCAGAATTTCTTGTTTGTGGCATGACACTCCTTGCAATTTTGATTTTTATACCCAACAGTCATGCTCTTATGAACTGAGATCCTGGAAAGGAATGTTTTCATACTCCTGCCTTCATGGGTACCTTTTTTCCTTTCCTTTTAAGGAAGAAGACAGACAATTTGTTCATTTTCCATGATAAATTTGAACCATGATGAGACCATAGCATTTGTCCTTTTTCCTTATTTCTTTAATTACTATTTTATGGACTTGTTCTCTTTCACTGAAAAAGAGCCCATTAGGAGATTCTTCAGTGGTATGATTCCTTATTCAGTACTAATGTAGTTAAGCCTTTCATGTAGTTTGCCAAAACCCAAAGGTCTTCATTTCCCTGGATTTCACATTCCTGCCTCAGCTGGCAGTGCTGGAAATGCAATAATAAAAAACCAAGTTGGATGTTGGATGCATACAGTGATTTTCCTATAAATAAGAGACATCACTTTGCTGTCAGAATGGATGATCATATTGTGTTTTCCCGATAAATGGTGTTTACCTTTTAGATTTAATGCCTTTTTTTTTTTTTTTTTTAAGCTCTTTAACTCACAGAATGAAAACATCTCCAGAAAAGTGGTGCTTTCTTTCAAGGCACAGGCACATATGCTTCATATCTCAGTAGTAACACACTGATTCACAGCAACTACAGCTTCTGTGACATGTGTTTGGATTAAAGTAATAGAAAATAAATGAAATGTTTGGATTCCAAAATACTGGCCAGATCTTTCATTTATTCAGTTATGTAAAAGAACTTGCTTTTCAGTGGGTGCAAGAGGAGGCGGGGAGCATTTGGACGCACCAGAATGAATTTACAGAGCGGTCTTTCTTCTGTCAGAAAAAAATACTGCCACTGTCTTATTGTCCACAGCCAACCACATCAGTGTGAGACTGGGCACTGCTTTCAAAAGACATTGCACTGACATATACTTATTTCCTAATCCCATCCCTTGAGCAGGCATCATTTAATTGCATACTCAGACAAAGTTTAGCAGCAGTTGGGTCAGAAAATTCATGAAAGAATCATGATGAGAGTGGATTTGATCCTATATATCTACATCACTTGTCAAATCTTTATTCATGAAACAAGAAACAGTGCTGAGTTTCCACTTTGTGATGCTATTCTGAGACTACACCGAGCTGCCAGAAGAGGTTCAGAAAAATCTAGGATACAGGGCAGAGAAAATCCATCTGCCAGAATTTTTAAAAAGGAGGTCTTGCAGGCTCGGAACGGATTCTGAGATTTCTGGAGAGCTGACTGATCCCTGCTTCTCAGTATTTTGGGGCTTCAGACAATAAATGGCCTTCTGAACCAAGATAACGTGCTTCTAGCTGTCTGCTATGTTTAAATCTCTTCTTTGGTAAAGAGCCTCTTCTACTCAGTGCCATCTTATTTCCATGCATAACCTCCCCTCCAAAACAAACCCCACCCAACAGTCTGGAGGTTCCAGCTACAGCAGGTGCTTACTTTTTCTTTGTTGATGGTTGCACCTCCCGGAGCAGGCAGGGCCAGGGAGCCTGGTGTGGGTGGAGCAGCTGGGGCTGAGGGGGTACTCAAGAGCAGCTCCCCATGAGAAGCTGCCAGAGCAGCTCTGTGAGGGCACAGAGATCCCATCAGAGGTGTACAGCACTGCACACATTCAAAGCCTGAACCCAAGGACACAGGATTGACTAGGGTGGCTGCTCTTAAGGCTAAACAATGTTTTGGAATCATCACCAATGATTAGGAGGTGATGGCTACTAATGGTGAATAAATGAGCATGCTGGGCTGTCAGATAGCCATTGCCATGTGCTGACATCAAAGCTGGTGGAGTTATTCTGGGTGTGACCAGGCAGAGAAGAGATCAGCATCCTGCCTGCTCCATGTTGTAAATATGGGATAGCATAATGTTTTAAAATGACGTGTGTGCCTGCCTTTTATATACAGTTTGATTAACTTCAAAGGAGCTTCTGTAGCACAGAAACCATCTCATTTACAAAGAAACCAAACCCAACCCAAACAAACAAACAAAAAAACCCCAGCCCTCCAGAACTGAGATCATTTGCCTGCATCTTATGCGCAGTATACATAGTTATAATAGATCCGGTGTGATTCTAAAGATAAAAATAGCAGTCCTATATTCACTTTTTTCCCAACTGCACATCATCCTCTGTGTCAGACACTTTCTACTCTGCAGCCTTCCAAGATTATCCCTTTTCCCCCACCCTGTGAGTCGCTATGTGTCTGAAGTCAGGCCCGTCCTTTGTTGTGCAGACTGAGCAGGGGAGGGTGTGGAAACACGCTCTGCGTTACCACACATCCATACACACAAGCCCCACACAAGTCTGGGGGCACAGGAGACCCCAGTGGCTGTGCAGCTCCCTTGTACTCATCCTGCAGCTGCAGCCAGGCTGGACATCAGCCTTTTTCCCCCCCCACCATGCTGAAGCTCCCAACAGTGTGAAAATCAGAGTGCCAGGCATGACATGAAGTGATGCCTGATACATCATATATTGCAGACTCTCAGGGGTCAGGGGGAATTGGAGAGTCTAACACTTCCAGGCAGCGTTTCCTGGGGGCTTTTTTGAGGGTGTGAGGCCAGTTCCTAGTCTAATGTTGTGGGGATGCTGCCCACCCCATGATCTGGGAAAGTTCATCTATTGCGTCTATTGCAAAAGAACCGGGAATAAAAAAATTGTTGTGGAACTCAGCCTACATTCATAACCACACAAAAATCATAGAGCTTCTTAATTTCCCAGTCTTCAAGAAAGTCTGCCAGGATAAAGAAAATATGGTTTACTAATGTAGGAGAAAAGCACATCATGCTACACAGAGCAGGGAAACTCACACAGTGGTCACTAGCCTTTGTATACTTTTCACCTGGCTAGAAGCACATGGAAAAAATACGTTCTTGTTCAATTACTCAGTTTTTCTTTATTTACACTCAGGTGTACTTTATGATTATTATCATTATTCATTTGTGTTGTTCCATTACCCACTAGCTCACTTCCAGGGTGAACAATTTGGTGGTGGATGTGGCAGAAATCTGAAAGACAATGGTGACTACTTCACATAGATGAAAATGTCCTTCTCTGGCTCCGTCTTGGCTCTTCCTACAAAAGCGTGAGCTGTGCATGGCCAACATATTTCCACCAATAATAGAATTAAACAAATAGATGCATGAGGAAGAGAAGAAAGCAAGGGTAACTTGAGAGGGTGTTCATTTAGATTAGCTGTGTTCAATCTCACTTGAACACACCATCTGCCTCCTCCTAACCTGCAATGTTTAAGACAGCACTGTATTTCACAGAGGGGTGAGAATTTGCCTGATGCATGTGGATGAGATTCCTGCTTCTTGTACAGCGGTTTGTTCATGGTTCTCTTTCTGTCCCATCAGGGTGCCTTTGCTTTAGCCATGCTAAAAATAAACACTGTACGCTTGCACTGTGGTTCTTTATGTACATTTTTTTTTTTATATGTGCTACATAGAGAAACTAACGTGTGTTATCTGCGTGCATGTGCTATCTCTACATGTGGGCACAAATGTACACACACCCCCCACATTTTTCTAAAGGTATTCATCTACCCCTAGAAGTTTCATAGGACTAACAGTGTTTTAGAGGTATATTAAAAGTGTATATCTGGACATTCATGAGAGAAAGGGAGTAATAGAAATCCAGTGTCAGGTTCCAGCATGTTTGTTATCAATTATTATAGTAAACTGCTTGTCCCTAGGGAAAATAGAATTTTCACAGGATTAATGGAAGATTTAGGTCTTACTATATGTAATGCATGAGTTACTCATTTGGCTTTGTATTAGAAGAAAACAGATGCGTTGACTAACCCCTCAAATTATATTTTCTAGTAGCTGCTTAAAATAAAATGGTGACTAAAAGTGTAACAGATTATGCCGCTTTTCCTTATTGCTACAACTCCCGTTTTCAGGCTTCAGAGCTGGACTCGCACTGCTCTCCCAGGAGGAGCTAGGCCTTCTTGGCTTTTTTGGGCAGCTGGCTCCCAGAGGAAAGGACTTTTTCCTCTCTCAACAGTTTGCTCTTTGTCAATCCACCTGCCTCTATCACCCCACCAAGCTTTTATAAAGGCTATACTGAGAAGCAGCCTCTAAACTCTAAAACTTTAATGAGCTGGAAGGATCACAAGCATGTTATGATCTCAGGGTCCTGCAGATAACCACACCTGGTAACCCAGGTTTTTTTCCAATTGCCTGGGCTGATCAGCAGTGAAAATAAATAGTCTTCAAGAGCATCAGCTCCCCATTTGCATTTTCATAGCTTTAGGGTTATTGTAAGCAAACATGATGCTTTGCAATGAGCTTCAAAAGCAAAGCACAGAGCTGAATAATTCAATCCCCCTATTTTTTATTACATTTCAGAAATTACACCATCTATATGTTTCAATGCTAATTTATACTCCACAAGAACCCTTTTGGCTACACAAAGGTCCCACAAAACATAAGGTCACAAAGATACTGCTTTCAGTTTTTCTGTTATAAGTAATTAAAGGTGTCCTGCACCTGACATTATTCACTCCCTAAGGCATTCCTCCAAATACAAAAATTGCTAAAAAAAAAAAAAAAATCTCCTTCAAAATCCTGGGTGGGAGAAATATTTCGAACTGAAAGGCTGCAGGAGACACAATATCTTCACAGGCCTGTGTGGGTTTCAGGTGAGAGCTTGTCCCCTTGTTCATCACTTAACCGCAGAGAGGAGCAGAATTCATCCCCTGCATGTAAATAAGTTGGTGACCTCTGTGATGTATTGCAGGGGCCACCCTGTCTGCTCCAGCAGCCTCCTGGATGGTCTCTGCCTGCAGGAAAGCCTCAGGTTGTATAAGTGCCACCCTACTCATTTCTGCTGTTTTCTTCTGACTGACTTGATTTTCTTCTGGCTGGTGTTTGATTTTTAAATTTTGTTCAATCCATCTTTCATATCCTCTCAGCACCACTTTCCTCTATTCCCTCTGTTCTCTTTCCTAACTAGACGCTTTTAAGTGTCTTCACCGTAATTTCCAGCCTCTATCTATTTCTTTGCATGTTTGCTCTGGGGAGAATACGAGAGAGAATTCTCTGGGGAGAATTAGTTTTTGGTCAGTCAGGGACTTTTAAAACTGATCAAACCTCTTCTCCTCCTTTTGTAATGATTATTTTAATATTTCCATTTTGCTAAATGAGCTTTTTAAAGTACTTTTTTTCTCTCTGTCTGTGCTTTCTAATGGCTTTCTAATCACCAAAATTTATACAGCAATTTGTATTTTATAAAGCTGATGTCTGTTTACTTAACACAAAGAGAACATTTGCTGATAAGAGGGCACTTAAATAATCAGCCACACCCTCAGAAGCAGTGCAAGGAAATAGGAAACTGGCTGGAAAACCAAGAGATCTTTAGTATCTCAGGACAAGCTTCAAAGACAAAATAAATGCAAAGGGAGGATTTTAAGCCCGATGCTGCAGCTTTTTCCACCGTAAGGGATTTTGTAGAAGTTCAGAGCAGACACTGCCCAGGCAGTTTTCATTCAGTGCCTGGATGCAGCAGCACGAGGATGATTCCTATTTCCTGCCCTACCCTCTGCAGTTTTCTCAGATGTTCCTCCCTCTCCTTTCAGAAGCATTGTACTTAAATTTTGGTGCCCTGATTTCTTTTTCCATCAATGTATTTTGTGTCATCTCCCAGAATCTTTGATTTGCTCACTTTCCATTTCTGGGGAGTCTTACAGCTGGGGTATTTCAAAGAGTATGCCTCACAAAGACACATTAAGAGATAGCAGAACAGTTTGAATCCCAACATGCCTAAAGTTCAACTGGTAACAAAATTTTCTTATTTTTCCTTTTGCATTGTTTTTGGGGCATTGCCACCTTCTTCAGAGCCCTTGGCCTTTTGCCATCGCTTTGAAAGGGAAACTGCCACAAAAGTCAATGGGAGATTAGCAGAACCCTCAGTGACAGATTTGGCATGTTGCAGCTCTAATACTGAATTTTCTTGAAGGGTCATAAGACTTAATAAGTGTTCACATCAACCCCCTTTGGCCATGTAATAATATACTCCATCACTGATGCAGCATTAAAAACCTGAAATTCATTACACACTGAACCACCCATGCCAATTTTGCTATCACTCACTCTGGTGCAAGTCAGCTTTGGTACCGTGGTTATTGTTTTGTGACAGCTCTGCAGCTCTTTTTAGTCATCACATTAGGCTGTCTCCATCCTCTTGCTGCTCCTGTCTACCTTAAGATGCTATTTTCACTACTGGTTTTTAGACTCCTGCCTTTAAAACTGTAAGTGAAACATACAGATGTGGTTTTTTGCATGTAAGTGGGTATTCATTCATTCATCCATTCCGGTTCATGTGTTCATTGTCAGACACTCCCTGGCTGGCCTTTGCATACGTGCAGAAATGCTAATTCTGAAAACAGATATAAAGGAAGGTTCAGCAAATGTACACGTGGATTCAAACACCAGTTTGAGTCTTGCTGTCTTTTCCACCTTTTCCACTCACAGGCTCAGAGGCAGAAATGTGCAAAAATGAGATGAGGGAGAGCCTCTGTTATCATCCAATATGTACGCAATAAGTGGCACTATTGAAATGAGGCAATTGTTTAATCACTGAGAGAATGAAGCTAATTCAGATTGATTTGGGATGAAAACACAAAGTATTGCTAATCCCAACTGAAACACAGCAAACACAATTACCATTCATTTGGAGAAGTTATACTGAGGATTTGCCAACATTCTTCTACAAACCAAGGACAACTAATAATTCTACACTCAACTTTTTCAGCTGAGTCTAAACGCACACATCATCGTGTCTAACCTTTAGAAAACAGTAAATAACTTCTAATAAACAGCAAGTAACCTCTCGATCAAATCCTAAATAAACTCTAGCCTTGGCAAGTGAGCACCCCCTATTAAAATTGGGACACAAATCAGGATCTTCACCGGGGCCTTTCAGCTGTCGTCTGCGGGCTACTCCTGAGAAAGCTGAATAAGAGAAGCAAGGGCACACACACGCGTACACATACGTGTGATATTCCCTGGGGAAATGCCGCTCCATCACAAAGCAGCAACAAATGCAGCAGGTCTGGCTCTGTCAAGAGCGGCCTGCAAGCTCATTTTCAGCTCACTACCTATTATCCCATAGCATTCCCCCCTTACTTTCACAAAGGGACTTGCTACACCTTCCCTTCTGATTTGTCTCACTGTTCAAAGTGACAAAAAAAAAAAAAAAAAAAAAAAAAAAAGAAGAGTGTGTGGTGCCTTTCACTGTCTCTGGCAGCATGGAGATGAAAGATGTCCTTTGTAAACAAGAACCCCTGCTGCTGCAATTTCAAACCATTGGGGCAAAACAGAGGCTGACAAGCTTAAAACCCTTTTTCAGACTTCCAGTTCATTCAGGCTTTTTCTGGCTGAAATGCTGTTTTTCTGGTTTTGTTACTGGACTTGTATCCAATGTTTACATTGCATTACCAATATCTGCTCTATATTGCTTCTGTCACAGTGTTTCAGATAGCATACATTTTCATTTTATAGCTCTGCTGTTTCTCTTTAACTTATGACCTTTACTGAAAATGAACCATTTGTTTGCAGGATGTCAGACGAAAGGATTGAATCACAGGAGCTTGGCATCTGTGAAATGCTTTGCAATCCATTGCAGCTGTATTGGGAAAGTAGTGATGGAAAACTATAAAATGCCTGAGATTAGAAGTTTATTCTGGGGGACCCTAACTTTCCTTTAGATTGCTCAGCAAAATTAAAAACAGACAAACAAACAAAAGGTGTTAGGAATTACTCTCACAGTGCTTCCCTAATACTTCTTTTTTGTTGTCTGTTTTTGAGCATTTCTGTCATTTTTGTCATATCTGTACTGCTCTCAGTATCTCACAGTTCTCCTCAGTGGGCCCTAGGTACTTGCATGAAGTGCTTCAGAAGCCAGATGGGGACTGGGTGAGTTCCAGAACTCAGCAGTGTTTGGCAGCAAGGTCCACACTGCAGTGCTGGGACATGGCATGTTACAAAACAGAAGCAAAACCCCATTTTGCTCTAATTTCAACAATTCATTAAACACCAGCCAATCAGGATCTTACATCTGCATTGTTTTCCAGCAGCCTGAAGAACGCTAGTCAAAAAAATGCATGCATCTTGTGCTCAGAGGGGAGCAGGAAGAGCTTTGCACCAGCGCCTCTGACAAAGGGAAGGATTTATCATGGGGAGGATGGGATGAAAATGAGACTACTTGTATGCTGCTGCTGCAGGTATTGCAGCAGATATTCCTAAGAGGGCCTCTTTACACCCAGACTTGGAGCTAAGGAAGTTCTACCTGAGAGCACCACTCAGGGGACTCCACAGTTTTCCAGGGTTTTAGGTGGAACCTGAAACTGGATTAAGTAAATTGTGGGAGGCAACCACAGATCTTAAGCAGATCTTCTGCCTACTACCCACTACCCCACTGGAAATGCTCTGCAAGTGTGTCCTGGCAAGGTCATGTGCAGTTTGCCCCATCACAGACCACAGATGGATATCTTCATTCCTCTGGGTGCAACAGAATGGGAACCTTGAGGTGGCTTCCCCTACGTGGGCATATCTTTCAAGGCTGGTAATGAAAAATGGGCCAGAATTCAGTGGCACAGGCCTTATTATATACACCTGGCTACCGAATTGGCTCTTAGGTTGTCCTGCTAGCTGTATGCCAATTACTGGTCATCCATACAAGTCCTAATGATCTTGGCACTGGTCAGAAGAACAGCATCTTTACTGAACCTGAAGCTAGAAGGTTTTGAGGGCTTGAAAGTATGTTTGGAACACATTTCTGGAGAAAAGAAAATCAAGAATCACAGGGAAGGAAGTGGCATTTATGTGTCATCCATACAACTCAGAGCTGCACCATGGGAAAACATACAATCCATGCTCACCAGAGTTTACTGGATGCCCTGAGCAACCCAGCTGATTGAGGTTAAGCAGGGGTGGGGAGACAGAGGAAACCCTGCTGAAACAAAAGAATTGAACTTAAAGTATGGAGCCCTCGGGATTTTTAGAATGGTTTGGGTTAGAATGGACCTTAAAGATCATCTAGTCCCAGTAGCCCTGCAAGGGAAGGGCCACCTTCCAGCAGATCAGAGTGCTCAGAGCTCCATCCAGCCTGGCCTTGAACACTGCCAGGGATGCAGCACTCACAATGTCTCTGGGCAACCTGTTGCCATGCTTCACCATATTCACCGTAAAGAATTTCCTAACAACTAATCCAAATCTCCAACATTTTAGTTTGAAATATTTCCTCTTTGTATTGTAACAATCTGCCCATGTAAAAAAACCCAAAGACCTCTCCATCTCTTTTATAAAACCCACTTTAAGTGCTGAAGGGTTGAATCTACACAATTCTTCACAGAATCACAGAATATGTTGAACTGGAAGGGACTGACAAGGATTGGCGAGGCCAGCTCTCGGTTCTGCAGAGCACCATCCCCAAGAACCACACCACGTACCTGAGAGCACTGTCCAAATGCTCCTTGAACTCAGTCAGGCTTGGTGCTGTTACTGCTTCCCTGGGGAGCCTCTTCCAGTGCTCAGCCACCCTCTGGGTGCAGAGCCTTCTCCTAATATCCAACCTAAACCTCCCATGGTACAACTTTGGTCCATTTCCTTGGGTCCTGGCACTGTCACCACGGAGAAGAGATCAGTGCCTGCCCCTGCTCTTCCCCTCGTGAGGAGGTTGTAATTGCAGTGAGGTCTCCCCTCAGTGTCCTCCAGGCTGAAAAAGACAGGTGATCTCACCTGCCCCTCATACAAGTTCCCCCCAAGGCCCTTCACCATCGTCAGGATGTGTTGGAGTCCAGGGCATTCCTTTGGTTGCCCTGGAGGGTCAGGGACCTGGGCAGGGGGGTCTGGGACCCCAGCCCAGAGCCCAGAGCTCAGAGAGACACTGGATTTGATTTCAGTCCATGGGAGAGGCTTCTTGCACTGCAGGAAGCATTGCAGGCCACAAGAGTGTGAAAAATAGTAGTTTAGTATATCACAGGGTGAAAAAACAGTGAGTTTGGGATTTTTGGCATTGAAGTGAATGGGGCAAGATGTTGGCACAAAGTAGTTAGTGAGGATTGGGTCAGAGTAGAGATGACCTTTTTAGTATTAGTGATAGACATTGGCGAGAAATAGTAAATAATAAATACGTAGCAATTAGTATAAAAGATAAGGACAACCCAGCTCGGGGGAAGACGTCAGAAGTCCAAGCCGTGGCAAACATCTTGTTGGACTGAGAAAATTGTAAGATAAGAACTAATAAATGAAGCATGCAACCTTGAAAAATCTAAACCTGAAGACTCCATCTCTTCCTTCGGTTTGGCACAGAGCTTTGCAGAGGGCAAAAAAGACTCTAAAACCACCTGAATGCCGGGGAATTTAAACTCCTGCAAAAGGAGCCCCCGACAAGGATGCTCCTTTGGATGCTCTCCAAGAGCTTAATATCTTTCTTTTATTGTGGTGACCAAAACTGCACACAATCTGCGTGACATCTCAGGCAACACTCTCATCTAAACCCCGCTCCCTAAAAAAAACCAAAACACCACAAAACATGATAAGCATTATGATACAACTTGTCTTGAAGGGACAGGAATCCTTACCTCTCATACCCTGAGCTACAGCCTTGAGCATGAAGGGATTTATGGTAGAGACTTGGCAAGTGACCTACACAGGCCCACTAGCACAGAGCAGTTCAGGTGTAAGTAGCAGGCAGGATTTCTTGTATGTTTTACGCTTATGCGGAAATTTCTTTCTCAGAACTCAGCTGTGCTGTTAGCACCAACGCTTGTCTTCCCCCCGGAACAATGTAGATTATTTTTTAAAGGATGTTTTTTTCAGTGGTGTTCTCATTCAAAATTTTTGTCTGCACTTACACAAGATTATTTGCAGCCTATAGCATGTTTTGTGATCTCCTCTTGATGTCTCAAACAGCTCCAAAGCAAAACTGGGCTTCATCTCCAAAGCATATTTATTATTCCTTGCTCTGCAGCTGAAATACCTAAGTTGTATTTTCTCTATTTTTTGGTTACTGTGTAAATGATGTACTTCTGGGCAGGCTTGTATCGATCTAGAAAAGGTTTCCAGGTTCAAATTCAAGTTGCATTGACTGGAAAAGGCAGATCACTGTAAAATGGAATGTTCTCGAGGATCAATAAATCTTGCTATCAGAACGGACGAGGGCTTTTACTGCATCCCCTCCACTTTCCAGCCACCACTTCAGGGGGAAGCAGGGCATTTTGCTGTGCAGGAGGAGTGGTCACCAAGTCCTCAGAGTACCCTCTGGCACTGCTCTTCCCATGGCAGCAGCATCCACTCTCTGGCTACTGGACTAAGCACAGATGCCAGAGCAAGAGAAGGGCTGGATTTGGCAAGTTACGTAAAGTGGCATTGGCAGAGTGTTTCAGGTCTACCAGTCATCTTGCTCTATTAATAGAACTGAGGGGTGCCAGGCCTGCATCAATCACCTGCACGATCCCTTTTAGCATTCCTCTGTTTATTAGCGTTGATTTTTAAAATTTAATGATGCGCTTCAGTGTTTCCGATTTTAATTCCCACAAATAATTTTTCCTTGACAATATCTTGTAAATATCTAGAATAACAGAATGCCATTTTTGATTTTTGTCCTCTTCCTGCATGTTCTTCATTGTAAAATCACTATCATGGACATCTGGTCACAACAAAACCTCATTGCAAGGAACGCTGCTACACTAGATTTATTGCTGTGGACAGCTTATCACAGAAATTTTATTCTGTGTAGCACTTATTCCAGGTCTATTTCCAATGAGTGGAACTTCAGTTCTGCCTCTTTTTAGTATACATAAGATTCATGCAAAGACATTTCTCATTTGGCCAACATAGCCAAAATATCCTGGAAAACTGAGAAAAGATAAAAGGACAGGCAACATTTCAGAGGCTGGACAGGGAGAAATCCCAAATTCAAGTGTGGGAACTTGCTTCAGGGTGGGATTTTAATCAAGACTGTTCACCACCTCAACAGTTGTATTTTATTCTTAGCACAAGGAAAATGACAGATCTCACATACTACTAGTACATCAGCAAGAAGTTAAATATTTAACCCCAACTCCTTTGGTTCCAGTAACTTCAGAAATGGTTCCATGAGGATTTGCCTCTATAGCAATAAGGAAATTCCTTAGAAATCCTGTGCAATCCGTCCCTTTGCACGTTCTGTAATCAGCACCTACCCATGAGGAATCATACAATTTTTTTTTTTTTTTTTGACAGCTGAAAATGCTGAAATAAAGGCAATGTTTGATTTTACCCATGGTTGCCTTTATCACCTGGGTTAGGATCTGGCACAATACAGTCACAACAAATCCTAAGTGAGCGTTGGCAGCAGTACAATTAACTCACATTAACGGATGGCATGGAAGGACTCATCCTTCCTTTCTCCAGCCGTGCCAACGATGCCTTTACTGGAGGGAAGACCCCTGCACCCAACAGCAGTTTTGTTGCTTCAAGGACCAACCAGGTCATCCTGTACTGGATCTTTGGTGCCAAGCCATCAGGGTTTTTCCCCACACCTGGATGTGGCCAGTCCGACAAGCTGATGAGAAAGTGATGCCGTAAGTTTCAGCTTTCCTGTGTTTCAGATTCTGGGCTGCCCAGGGGTGCAGCTCTGAGCCTTATATTAAGTGCTGGTCAGCTCTCTTCACAGAGTAGGGAGGCAAAACAAATCCTTTTCCTGCTGAAGACCAAGGACAGATTTCAGGCCCAAAAGCACAAACAATGGTGGCTGAAGGCAGGAACAAGAAGGATGGGACCTCAAAACCTGAAGCTGTAACTGGACAATTAAACTCCAAAATACAAATGGACCAAAACTTATAAAAATATAAGATCTCATGACCTCCCAGCCATTGTGACCATCCTTAGTCCACCTTGGGTGTAGCCCTGGTCAGGCTCTTGTCCTGCCCAAGGTGGATGCTGGAGGCCTTTCAATAAATACCTGCTTTATTCTCTAGCTCTGTCCAGTCTCTGTTTCAGCTCAGCCTTCCCAAGGTATCAAAAGAGCAAAGCAGTTAGGTCAGCATCTCAAAGGCTGGGGTAGCAACAAACAAGGCAGATGGCTGGGGCTCAGTGGGTGCCCTCTGTCTACACAGGAACATTGCCTTTCTTTAAAATCCCAAACCTCTGGCCTCAGCTTTACCAGCTGGGCCCATCTCGGACTGTGTCACTTTCCCCTGACTTTGTGCTGTAATGTTCTGATGTATTTTTCAACAAATGTGTAATCTCATTTTGAGTCTTTTTGCTTTAACCTACTGTTTTCAGCCTTGGTTTTCTTTCCAGGCCCTATATTTTGTTAAGTTTAAAATGCTATTTATCCCTCTTCAAAATTGCTATTTAATTTATAATTGATCACTAAACCCAGAAGATAGATGTGACTATCAAATTTGTTTATTTTGGGAAGGGGGGGACAAGGAAAGGGGGGGAATGGGAGTAGTTAACAGCAGCTTTAGCATTAGGCAAAAAGAAATCACGAAATTCTATGTACTGGCTGGCACCTCTGGAGGCCCCCTTGTCCTGATCCCAGCAGGGTCAGGGGCAGCAGGTTTCCCTGGAGCATGTCTGGGTGAACTTTTAATATCTCCAAACAAACACCTAACAGTATGCATTGTTGACAAGAAAATTTAAGTATCAACAGAGAGCAACAGTTAGCTATAAAATACTCTTCAGTATTCAGTATAATCCACTGTGTCAACTATTTTTGCCAGTATTATCATCTGAGACAATAATGTCTCATTAAGAATTTGGGAACTTACTTTTCTGTTTCCAGAATGTTTTCAGTTGTATTTTTCCATCTAATCTAAGAAAATTCCTACTGCTCTCCTGTCTTCTGACCCTAAGAATTAATTTGTTTTCTCGATGGGGCATTTTAACCACTTGCATGAGGAAAAATGTCCTTGCAACCGGAGTATCTTATAATCCTGGGTGTCTCTTTCATAACGTATTTTTTTTTATATTTTCTTTTTCTTATCTGTCTTCTTTTCTTTTAATATCAGATTTTCTTGTGATACTTCAAAAAGGAGAGCTCTGGGACGTGATACCTGTGGGTACTTGCACCTGCAGGGGGGTCCCATATCCTACAACCTACACATTCACAGCAGTGGCAATGCCTCCTATCTCTTACCAGTTTATCATTTGATGACTCTTAGCCCTCGGGTTTCTTCTAGTCACATACAACATGGCACAGCAATTACCTCAGAGGGGCCCCAGCAGCTCACCTGCATCCCAGGAACGCACTCTTATAATGAATCCTCCACCCTGCTGTCAGATATAAATCAGTCAGGGGAGTGTATACAACCTTCATCTGCCCTTGCCTGAAGAAAGTGCTGCCTGTTTTGCATCCCATCTGAACTTCTGGTGAGGTCGCTGCAGACTTATTGGCCCTGGTGAAAGGCCATACTTGCACTGGGTGACACACAGAGGTGTATTCAGTAAGTTGAAAAATACTGCTATAATTCATCTTTCTTCGGATTCTAGATGACGAAAAGATCTTGCAGGCAATTTAAAATTCAGTTCTACTCCAGGGAAGTAACTGAGTTTCCACTGGAAGTGAGCACTTGTATGTGCAAAATTGAAGCACAAAAGAGGTGAAAATGCAATGGGAGAGTCATTACCCTGGGGTGGAATGAAACAGACCCTTGACCTTGGGAGAATCCCCACCCTTATGTGTAGAAGTAGATGCATTTATAATCAGCACAGGCAGGGTGAAATAGCAAGAGAAAAACTAACCCCACCCACCATTTGCCTGGGACTAGTGGGTGACAGCACTACACTACATGAGAGGGACTCAGGCTGCAGCTTGGGAGGAAAGGACCCAGGAAATCCAACTCCTTGCAAGCACAGAAAATGCTGGAGTGGCAGCTCGCTCCCAGGTTGTGGAAAGCATGGGGTTACAGAGCTGTCACATGAGTCACAGCAGCGAGGTCTGCCACTGCTCTTGTCTCCTGAGAAGACTCCAAATGTATCAGAAAGGGAATCTCCAAAACCAATATGCTATTTCACAAAAAAACCCCTGCCTGTGCATTAAAAAAAAAAAAAAAAGAAAAAAGAAAAAATTGCAATATTTCTCCAAGCTCCTCTCCAGCCTGTATGGAAATCTCAGAAGCACATCTGTGCTCAGGTGAAGTCAGCTGAGGTGATAAACATTTCAATAAATCACACAGCTGACATCTTCTTTAACATATCCACTTACAGTCTGTAAACGAATCCTACCAGGTAGTAAACTGATAAACTTTTCTACGAAATTATTTATTTCTATTCCCCCAACATTCTTACAACAACAATATAGGAATCAGAGAAATAAGGTGGATGGCATTTACTGTTGCTGTTGCAGACAAACCGGTTGATGCTAGCAGTAACGTTCAAAGGACATTGTAAATCTAGACTTTCAAAGCCAGCTTGCATTACCTCGATTCTGATCCCGCAGAAGGAAATGAGGTCACCTTTGACAAACACCGAGAATCTCAGCCATGGAACACTATTGTTCTTAACCACGAGGTATATTTCTCACTGAGAAGGTGATAAGTCATTCAAATATAAATTACCTAGTGCCAGACTAACTTTGGACCTTTCCATGTGGATGGCTACATCAGTGAGAGTGCTGCAGCTCAGGCCGTGTACCACAGATCGCTCCATGTTGACCCAGCTTGAAGGGTCTGTTCAAGGTCTCAGAGACAGCCCATAGCAGAATGAGACATTAAAACTGGCTTTCCTAATTTCTGGAGCACTGCTGCAACCACTATTCTTATCAGCTTGTCACTGATTCTTCAGTATTTGTGTGTGGACACCATGTTCATTTATGGTGTTTCTTTACGAAGTGTGTCTAGAACTACTGGGTTTGTCACAGGTGCAGAAGCAAAATATCACGTCAGACTGAAGGTGAATTACTGAGACCATAATCTCATTCACAAACTCAACCTCCTCAACTTAAAGGCAGTTAAGGTCTACTTTGCTAGCACATGTTTTTTCTTTTAACTAAAACATTATCTAAGTTCAGTATCTGTTAAGAACAACAATGTGGATGGTATTTCTTTTGCCAAAAACTCATCCTGAAATAACACTTTTTCCTTTGCAAAGCTTTTGTCTTACTCAATATTAGAATATTAATACATCAAAACCATGATTGTCCTTCCAAAGTCACAGCATAATTGTGACTCCATTTCAGTACCAGAACATTATTCAGCAAAAACGAAACTAATTATCACAAGAACAGTTCATAGTCAGTGTGCCAACTTATTTTTTAAAGAACCACTAACAAAGGTATGAAGATGTTTTTCTCTGAGTGCTCCTTGGAGTATATTCTTTACCTTTGTGCTAATTATCTGTGATTATTGGTGCAATTTCATTTTGTTTTTATGGTTCTTGAAGAGAAGCCGTGTCAAATTCACAGATTTGATACCCAGAGCGCCCTTCTCCAAATGAAATCAACTCCCAAGCTTTTAATTATGAACTGCATTCACCCAGAAAAGCCACGAAGCCCTAAACACAAGAGAACAGGGTCACACGACTGATGGTCTCGTCAACAGGCCTCAGTCTTAAGCACTGAATTCTCAAAAGGTTTGCCATAAATCCAGAGTTCAGGAAGAAGGGGGGAATTTTACTGAGAAGCTCAAGGATAGGAAATAAGGATTGTCTCACTACCATTTCAGAAGAAGTAGGAGCGCTGAAAAAAATAAAATAAATCATGCACTGGTGAATTATTTACTCTACTACGCAGGGCATATTTGGAACAGTATTGCTTTAGAAGGGAGGTAAAACCCAGTGCTACTGCAGTCTGTGCTGTCAGGTGAGTCATATTTCTTTGGAGACCAAGTAGTCTGGGTTTTTTCCTGATGACTAAAGTGCTTATATTCGCCTCTTGTCAATCAGCCACGGGGAATTGTCTGGTGGCTCTTGAAGTGTAGAGTGACGACATCAAGGGGAACACTACTAATAAAGGAGCAGCCACTGTGGGGGAAAAAGAATTAAACTTCTGCTGAGCCTGCCTCTGATTCCCCGTTCTCTAGGAATTACAGCCAGGCATTCGTAAAAGTCAATCTGAAATCTTACAGGAGGAGTCGAGGATATGATTTCACTCAGTGCTCGTACCGCAAAGCAGAGAGAAGTGCCGCTGTTAAGCGCCCATCAAATTAAACTAGGGCAAACACACTGGAAGAGAACAAAGGGCTTGGGGAAAACAAAGAAAAAAAAAAAAAAAACGAAATAGAAAAAAAATATTTTTTTTTCCTCGAAACTACCAGAATGCATGCCTCTCTCAAGGTCTGTAACAGCGCTCTGCACCAGCTCATGGCACAGCCCGGAGGTTTTGGGGGAGCCCAAGTGCAACTCTGCTCTTCTGCTAGTGCTGTTTACATCACCGAGCTCTGTAAAGTGCCTTGGCTGGCTGTGGTGGGAAGGGATGGCATTCCTGCCGGGCATCCCTGACAGGCAGCGCTCCCACCGAGGGTCCCAGCCAGGGGCCAGGGCAGCAACAGGAGTAATTCTGCTCTCCACAGCACCGCTGAGCTCTTCCTGACACCCCTCCCTTCTCTCATGCAACAAAGGCTGTTTCATAAGGGAGGGGCATTTCCAATTCGAGGGCAGAAAAGCTGTGTGTTCAGTACTTTGGGGGGGATGATGAGGGGAAATAATTACACAGCAGCACAGCCACTTGCTCTGGTTTTCTCTGATTGCTTAGCAAACTTTCAAAGGAAAGCAAGCAGTCACTATAGAAACTACCACATCTTATGGCTGTTTGTATTGCCTCTGAGACACAGAATACCTTTTAATAAGACATTTATATTTTTTCCTGCTTTTAGAATACACTGTACAATAAATAGCTGGGTTTTGTTGTGTGTGGGTGTGTGGGTTTTCTGGGTTTTTTTGCTTACTTGGGTTTTTTTTGGGGGGGAAGATGTTTTGTTTTGTTGGGTTTTGTTTTTGTTTGGTTTGTTTTGTTTTCTTTTTTATATTTTTGTTTGTTTTGTTGTTTTGTTGGGGTTCTTTGTTTGGTGTTGTGGGTTTGTTTTGTTGGGCGGGGTTTGTTTGGGATTTTGATGGGTTTTTTGTTTGGTTGGTTTGGGTTTTGTTTGCTCATTTGGTTAGGGTGTTTTTTTGTGTGGGGGGTTTTTTTGTTCGTTTGTTTTGTTTTGTTTTGTTTTTCTTTTTAAAAATTTATTATTATTTGTTCTGCCACCATTGAATGGAGTGCAAGGGTAGGGCTCATTCAGAAACTGATTTCCACAAGTGAGAAATCAGTCTGTTTGTTTCCACAAGCCACTTCAGTCTGTTTGAGCTTCATTTTCAGTAGCCACATCTTATGGCTGTGGAATAATTCACACTGGACAGGCATAGGAAGGATGGGTATAGTAAAACTGAGTGCAAAACCAGCTGTCAATCCACAGCTCATTGGGAAGGAGAGGTGAAGACATAAAAGTCCAGCAGGCCCCAGTTTGACGGCCAGTGATTCAAAACTCAGTGTCTACAGAGAAAAAAGCACTAACTGCTTGCATTGACTTTATAGGAAATGGAGCTGTCACATAAAAGGTAAAACATCATAAAAATGCTGATATGTGTAAAATCCCTTGAGTCAGTCAAGCTCTCAGTAGATACATTAAGAAAAACACAGTGCATGTAACCTTCCAGCGATCATTTCCCTGTAATCAATGGTGACCTATTGCTATTTTATTATCCTCACCATGATAGAACTGAGAAGATACAAATCATTCAATGGCACAAACCCACTGAACTTCGTCTCTGTTCAAATTTTCACCTCCCACTTCCTGAGCCTGGTTTTTCTTTTATTTCTCTCTGCTGAAAGGAATGGAGGACTTCTTTCAGAAGTTTCTGATACACTGTCTGGGCTCCCTCTTTTCCCACAGCGAAAGCCTTTTTTTTTTGGTCAAGTGTTTCTTAGGACATTTGCATGAATATAGAATTACGTATTCAGCATTATTTCTTGAGGATTATTTCTTGAGATTTTCAGGACGTTTTCCACTCCTTCAACACCAGCGTCCATCTCAAAACAACCTGTTCCACAAATCCAGCCTGCTCCCTCAGCTCCATGTCTCCCTGATCCACCACACAGGCTCAAGCATCCTTGCTGATCCACAAACAGTACTGTCACCATGTGTATTGCTGGTTGTTCATCTTTTCCTGCTCCTCTTCATCCTCAAAGCATCCTCATCCTCCAGGATGCCAGCTGCCCTTCTTGCGCTTGATAAAATCAAGCTTTTATCTGCTTCATTCTGCAAGAGCTACCAAGACTTTACTTTCACCCAAAGCTGCAGGTTGTCCTCTGCACCCTCT